>NC_056736.1:187683583-187843583 GCF_019279795.1 Protopterus annectens | reverse complement strand
GTGCTCCTCCATACGCATATATACCTATACACCCATGGCTCCTGGTTCCCCAAACACACACCCCATCGCCTTCTTAACACTGCTGTCATCCATTCTTCTGTCAGATTCGCAGTGTATCAACACCACTACACACTAACCACTCCCTACTCCTATAGAGCCATCTCATTGGTTTTGTCACTCCACGTATTCTCAGAACTCCCATACGCTTAGTCCACAAACATTGGTGACATGAGCATCCGAAGGAATACTATTCGCAATTATTGGGTTGCCCCACATGGAACACGCATGTGTTTATGGCAAGATTACACTGTATACATAATTACATCCTTACTCCCATTAACATGACACTACAATTAATTAATATGTATGACTATGTGGTAACACACACATTACTCATGGGAGCCTAATTATGTACGTGTTCAGCATATTTCTTTTACAAATAGACCGGTTTAGCACTTGGAGTTGCCGTAGCGGGCAGATCACAGGAATGATTCCATGTGTGGGGAAGCACTCACATTTGATTATCGTCAGTACAGCACTGACTTTGGACACTGTACACACCTCTGAGTTCTAGCTGTTTCGTCCTATCCCTCTTCTGCACAGCCTATTATTCCATCTACTATTGATGTTTGTATGTGCGCATTCCTGTTATCTATGTCTACAAATGGAATGCATGTGTTATAGAGAATGTACTTCTATATATTGATGTCTGCATGTGTGTATGCATATATACCTATTGCGAATGCGCTGACCTCCATGGGGCAGTCCAATTAGAACCTGGCCATCCAACCCTGGCACGCCTGGATCCATAATTTCATACCCATAGTTCCTCCATCCCACCCGTGTTCAACTTATACGTGTAACTTCCAATATCCACTTATTATCACAGTCATGACACACCTCCAAAATTTCCCCTCTCCAGAGTATTAGGGGCCCTACACATATGATGTACCGCCTCGTGTATTCTCATGCTCTCCCACCATTTAGTCTTTGAACATACCTGTCTTTGCTTGTGTAATGGATGATGCCCAAATGCGCCTTAGAATTTTTTGGTAGTCCCAGTCTGCCCTGTACCCATTTGAAAGTCAGATTTAGCACGTGGACAAAGTTACTCCCACTGTTAGCATACTACTTGTGGTTAAAGATGTAGGGGTTTTGCCCACCTCTGGCCAACTTGATATGTCAGCACTAGATAATACGGGTGATCCTCTGCTGTTTTCCTTCGCATTCATTATCAATGCTTTCTTATGCTCATGGTCATTTTCTATATATGTGTATATATATATATATATATATATATATATATATATATATATATTTATATATATATATATATATATATATATCAAATCTGTACGTACGCACGCATGCATATACATCTACATGATTAATTATTTTGATCATACTGTTGAATGACTGTGCTGTCTGCTATGTTTGTGATAACATCAGATTTAGGTATAACTGCTGTGGCTTAGTGGTAAATCGCATTGGTTGTGGTGTGTAGGATCCTGGCATCGAGCCTGTCTGAGCCAGTTTATTGTGTTGCTGGGCAGAACAAGGGCCGTTGAACAAAGAGTGAGTAGAACGCTTTTCACCAGCAGTTTTCCATTTCATAATGTTTAACTGCCTTTTCCCATCACGCAAATACCTTCTGCATTCTTACTGTGATACGTCACCCCAGTTCACATTTCAATGGTATTATATTGTTATACAGCTTAAAAGAGCAGGATTTGCTCATATACAAATTATGCGTCATAAATGGTGTGTGCTGCAATCGAACCGGCAATGTCTGCTAGCTAGGTGGATGCTCTAAACACTACACTATTGCTCTGCTGCTTCATTTGCATGTATACCCATGGTTCATAGTTACCAGACCAAACGCAGCAAAACATCACTAACACATCAGTCATCCATTCTCCGGTCGGAAATATACCACACCATTACACATGCACCACTCCCTACTTCTCTAGACATGTCCCGTATGGTGGCTCACTCCAAGTATATTCAGACGTCCCAAGCTTATAGTCCTGGGACATACGCTCATATAATGGTCAGGGTGTTCAATAAGTCTTCTGGTTTTTGGCTTGTCTGAATGGAGATTGTTTCTAAGTCAGACTTAGCATGTGGACAAAGTTAGTAGCATTGTTAGCATCCTATCTGTGGGTGGGCATGCAGGAGGTTTGCTCATCTCTGGCCAGCTTGATATGACAGCAGTAAATAATATGGGTGGTTCTGCTCCTATTTCCCTTTACATTCATTATGACTGCTTTATTGTGACCATGTTCATTTTTCTTGTGTGTGTGTATATATATATATATATATATATATATATATATATATATATATATATATCTGTACACATGCATATACACCTACATACTTATTTACATTTCCATACTGTTGAATGACTGCCACTTACCGCCGCCCCTATATCTGACGGCCATTATTCTGGGCATCATATAAAATTATCAGCCCTTGCATGGTTTGGACCCAGGAACAGAAACACCTTAGTCACCAGTTTGACCACTACACCATCCGTGGTACATTCTGCATGAATGGTAGTTAGGTTATATGACTTTACTACCGGCATTCCACACTACTGGCAACACATGTGACAGTCAGTTGGTGTACATATGTATAGTACATGTAAATGTTCATATGTGTCTGAGAGACATATGTATACATTTGCAAGTATACATATTTATAAATAGGACACATACTTGACAACTACTTATACGCATGTATGTTTGATGTGTAGCTGTAGCTATGCATATATAAGTATGCACATTTATAGATGTATGACTACATATCTGGGGTTGTACATGGCCATGTATATGAACACCTGCATCCGGTAGGGATGTGTGCCATTTGTATAAAGGGGTTGTATGCATCAATACGACATGGAACCTGGACAGGGTATACAATTTGTGGAGGTGTACTATTTGGACGTTGGCTATGGGGAAGCTTCTAGGGAACATGTGAAAGGTATATATCCTCAATAATGCACATGGGGAGATGTGCATCATGGTCAGGTGTTGAATCCCAGGTCGTAGGTTATGCAGGTCTGGCTGGAGGCTGAGCAGGGTTGTGGACAACTACTGCTAATGCAACTTGTGTCCGGATGTCTACTGGGCTGGACATCGTGTTGTTCCACCAAGTCTAATCTTTAGAACAGACACTTATCCCATGAGGGATGTCCAAAAATAGCAAACGCCAATGACTCCCATTCTTTTGGCTTTATGAAAATGAGGGAGGGTTATACATGCATGGGATACCTAGTTTGCAAGCCTGAGACTGCCTAGGGTGAGACTGCCTACTAGATGTGGGTAGGGGGCACTATGTGCAGATATGGCTGGCCCAAGCTAGCAGCCAGAGTATGGGTGGTTTTGGTGGATGTTCAGCAAGGGGGGTGGTGTGCTTTGGAGGGGATGATGGGTATTCAATTATGTATCCAGGTGTGTAGGGGTTGGATGGCTCAGTTCAGGCCAGACCATTATGTGGTGTGAGCCAGTACCGTTTCTGTACATGTGTATCACACATTTTAATGTTCATATGTTTGTGGGATTGTGTTCTGCAGTATGGCCTGTCAGGGTGTATTGGGGATGTGAATGTATGTTCTTTGGTTTCCTTTTTGATTCACCCACTGCTCCCTCGTACACCTCCAGTTCACCTATTGTACATCTGACCCAGTCTCCCCTTGGTGTATTATTACATTACCCGTCACCCCCCCCCCCCAAATTCCACAAACCTAAAATCCATCCCTTCACTGGTTGCTGGCCCATGGCACAGACAGCAGTACACATTGCATATTCTATATATCTCTGGTACCAATATGGTTGTGAGGACAACCCTAGCATATTTGGTCTTCCACATGCTGTACTTCACGCACATAGGTACATGCAAACACTTATCCTTATTGACATGGTAGATTGACTTGCGTAATACCTATTCATCTTTTGGCCATCCACACAAGGACGACTCGGACCGAATTTGGCTAGTCATTGAGCGAATGCTCTGACCATTGGTAGGGTTGCCACCTTTTCAAATGGTCAAAGTGGGACATTTTCAGGACACACATCAGATTTTACAGGCCGACACATACCCACAGTCAGTACAAAGGATAGAACTTTACTTTTTTGCCTAAATAAAATCTTATTCTTGTAGCAGTTTAGTTACTTATACTGTTTCTTGTAACATTTAGGTATTTTAGATACAGAAATAACTATTTTATGCAAATATTACATAAAATATGGGACATAATTATGTCCTACAATCTCAGGATATTTGTCATTTTTAATATTTTTGGTCAGGACACAACAGCCCAAAGAAGGACTGCCTCTCGCAAAGTGGGACAGGTGGTAACCCTAACCACTGGGCTAGGCTTAGCAAAGGGCAGTGGCGTGCAAACACGCTGCATTTTGCTTCCACTTGGTATAACAATCAACACTACTATAAAATATGGGCACAGGGTTTTAAATGTCATTGTTCGAGGGACGGGGGCTCATACTTCAGCTACATGCTTTTGTGTTTACTTTTTATTTTGGTGTTCGCGGAACTCTCTTGTATGCTTTGCATTCATTTCAGTATCCATGGACACTGACAGGAGTGATTACGATTAGAGGCAGGCTGTACTAGTCAGCATTTTAGGTTGTCCGTCTGTAGCCAACATGTTCACGCCTCCGTGCTGTGCTTAACACGCATCCTGCATTCGCGCACGTTTTCTGTGCACATGGACGTTGCGGCAGCGTGCCTTCATTAATATGCATATGGTGCTGCTGCACCATCTCTATGCCACATGGTTGGTGCAAGGCTAAGGCCGTCCTTGTGCCGAGCTTCATGAATCCCGGGGTATATCTCCAAAGTTTATTTTGCATGGGGATAAGCACCCTGCCCTCCCCCAACAGCCCCTAAGTTAAATATACTAAGTAAAACAGTCACACAAGCATAGATAAAAGGAATACTTCTGACACACTGAATCACTCCTGGTGCATATACACAAACCTCTACACATGGAGTTATAACTTAACAGTGGGCTTTATCAAGGCATTTATAATGATTACACTATTTTTCCTGATAAATCCCATCTTTCAAATCTAAACCAACAGTCATTTTTAAGTTAACATTGCTTTCATTCAAATGTAATTCTATAATTTCTGGTTTAGATCAAATAATTTTTTGATCAAATGAACCATTCTTTTTAGATTTAATTAATTTTAGATCAAATGAACTGTAACCATATGTGTATGTGTGTGTGTGTGTGTGTGTGTGTGTGTGTGTGTGTGTGTGTGTGTGTGTGTGTGTGTGTGAGTATATATATATATATATATATTTATAAATATATATATATATATATATATATATATATATCTATATGTACATATATATGTCTATATATATATATATATATATATATATATATATATATATATATATATATATATATATATATATATATAATATTTATATAAACATCACCTATCTCAATAATAGAATTGAACCTGATTAGAGATGATAGAACACTGATTTCACAATTGTGTGCAGTCTTTGTAATGCACCATATTCACTGCATATCTTGCACACCAGCTGGTTGTAAGAAATGAACCCCCAGAGTCTCAACAGCTTGCACGGAGTGCAAGATCAGTGCAGGAGCTCACGCAAGCAATATGTCTGCCGTGCGATCCAGGAACAGCCTGCAGGGGCGTGCACGAGTGCTCCTGCACTAATCTTGCAAGGACTAAGCCCTGGTATACAAATCACCCCATTTGCAGGTGAAATCCATGCAAATGAGGTGATTTTCCAATCCAGAAAGCTTGCAACCGTCCGTGCAAGACTAGTGCTATGTGTAGAAATGTACTCGGTTAGTAACCGCAAAATCCAAAATGAAGCTATGACAGCTCCAAATAAAGGCTGCACATCACTGAGGAAGCATGCCTATGGCCAAGTATAATGCCATTGGCATTGCAAACAATACAAAAAATAAAAAAAATTAACTTTTATTTTTTTTTAGCTGATCTCAGCTGTTTAACCATAGGGCAGAGGCACGCAAATGGGATCGGGGGAAAATAAGAAAATAAACCTAAAATAAGCATTCTGACTAAAATCAGTATTCTGACATGCAAGTCAATGGCAGGCAGAAGACAACTTAGCTAGTGAGTAGTGGTTGCTAATGGGGGAGGCTCAGTTTGACACATGTAACTATGCATTAGCAGGCAATCCTATGCAAATGATGCGAAGGATAGTGAATCCCAGTTTTCCCCAGCATGTGAGTCAGGTCCCAATAGCGTAAGAGCATGAATAGCTGGGTGCAAGACTAGGAGGTAGGTTACATAATGGGGTGCATGTCAGGCATACTGTAAGTGGATTGGAGCCCTGTGGCTCGGGTTTGCTCCTAGCTTAGCACAGCTAAGCTAGGGGGTGTGTCTAAATCTGCCTAGCACACTTTACAAAGTGTAAGCAAGTGTGTGTGCCGAGCACCGGGTTTTACAGGAAGAAAAAAGAAGTTAAACCAGGAAATAGCAGTAGTGTGCACATTTGAGCACTCTCTTTGCGTGGCGTGCACATAGGCTTAAACAGAAGGGCAATGGGAAGGAAAAACAGCAGTAGGAAGGTAATCAAGGAGTACTAACTTAGCTGCCAGATGAAATGTATCAGAACCAGCCAATTACACAGGCAGCAGACCAGCCCAGCCCAGAACACTACTATAAGCTATGCAAACACCTACCCCTTTGGTTTTTCCCACACTATACACCACCAGTATAAACAAGTGAGGAACTTTTAACACTCACAACAGCAAAATGTTAGGGGCTGCAATAGTTATCATACAACTTGTGGAAGAGGCTTAGGGTGGTAAGGATGTGAATGCTGCCGAGCAACCCACAGTGAGGAGATGGAGAAAAGTGTACAGTCCCAGGGTAACCCAGCAGGGGCTACATGAGCTGGAGATAGTTGAGCGCTATAGGGTGGACAGGGACCTCCTACAGTAAATTGTTGAGCTGTGCTGGCTACGCCTCACACGCATAACTGACAGAGGGGAACCCATCCCAGTAGATACTAAGGTATGTGTAGGCCTAAGAATACTACCTACAGGTACCTTCCAAAGGCCAACTGGGGATATGATGAGGATTTCACAGGCATCAGCATTCAGGGTACTCCACCAGTTCCTGGATGCCATGTCAGCACATGTCGGTGAGCACGTATATTTCCCAAACACTCATGAGGCGTTTGCCAGCAATATTGGTCTCTTCCACCACATAGCAGAATACCCTGAGGTAGTGGGTGCAATAGACTGCAGGCACATATGAATCAAAGCACCACCCGGTGAGCGGTGTAGGGTCTACATCAACCACAAGGGCTTCCCCTCCATCAATTGTCAGGTCATATGCGATGCCCAGGGCATAATAATGAACATGTGTGCTGGCTGCCCTGGAAGCTATCACAATTCTTACATCTGGCATCTGATGCAGCTGTACCAGAGATTTGCCAATGGGGACATCCCACACGGTCACCTAGTGGGGGATGCTGGATACGCACTGGAGCCATGGCTGATGATACCCATCAGAAATGCACACACACCCGAACAAGAACTCCATAATGAGGCACACGCACAAACAAGAATCATAATAGAGCATGTGTTTGGGATGCTGAAGTCATGGTTCTGGTGCCTGGACACATCCGGTGGAGCCTTGCAGTACTCACCAACTACATGTACCCAAATTGTCCTTGTATGTGACATACTACACAATATGATCCTGTGGAAACAGCTGCAGCAGCAACAGCATGGGGCAGAGCCTCAGAGCCCCCCAGCATTGCCAAGGCCTGCACAGGCACAGAGTGACTCGGAGGAGGAACAACCTGAGCCTGCCCCAGTAGGCAGAAGGAGGCATGCCCAGTAATGCCCTGGCCTTGGCAAAGAGGCAACACATAGCACATACACTGACATGGGAGGGACTCAGGGAATATCACCTCTCTCTGACTCTCACATACAGTAAAAGGGATGCCAAACATTACACTACCTGTGCCTAACCATGTGCAGGGAGTGTACCATGTGCATCTGACATAAGCAGCCCTGCAGAACCACCCTCAATACTGGGACACCCACAAGGTAAGTGACTCACACATGCCAGTCGGGGGGGGGGGGAGGTCACATAACCAACAACAGTCACAGCCAGCAGAACAGGTGTAGACAAACACAAACAAATGCTGCACTATGGCCTCTGAATGAGGCCTATGGGTAACCTCCCCCCAGGCCTACACAGACAGACTACAGCAGTCCAGGCAGTGGGATGTCAGTTGTGAAGGCTAGGAAGTCAGAAACTAATATGTAGGTAATTAAAAGCTAAGAACTGTAGTACGCTGGTATGCTTCTAGCTAGCACAATAGGTAAGACTACAGACTGAAATGGAGTACCCGACATACCAGTACAGTCCTAGCAAATGTGTACAAGTGTCAGATGTGCCCTCCCTATCCTACATAGACATATAGTAACAGTCAGGTGCGCCCCCAAAATCCTGTGTAGAAATGTAGAAATAGTCAGGTGTGCCCTCCCCCCATCCTACATAGAAATATTGTAACAGTCAGGTGTGCCCCCCCCAAAACCTGTTATGTAGAAATGTAGCAACAGTCAATGCCAAATGATCGATGGATACCCTGCAGACACTGCATGCTACGTGTCTGTGTACAACACAAAGGTCAGCACTGCAGTACAAACAACCTGGACTTGATCTACACATGCAATACAGACGGCCATACTGAGCATGCTCACACACTTATAGAAATGAAGGCAATGTCAGTCAACAACATACTGAAAGGTCATACTGGGCATGCTTACACTCTTAAACACATGAAGGCCATGTCTGGAAACACCAGTGGACCAGACATATCTGGCAGTTGCAGTTGTTAATGCAGACACTTTTCAGTATGCACCACTCATGCCTTGCACACACAGTGGATAGGAATACAGACATATATGTAAGGACAACACACTATAATAAGCCAAAGGTAGATGGACATAGATGTGTGGAAGAGGGTGACCGTGACAAGGAGCCATCCTGGCCTGTCCCACCCAGCACACAGCCCAAGGGCCGCAAACATAGAAGGTGCAGATGTCACTCACTGCAGATACTAGCCACCAGTAACTGTCAGCATTACAGACTATGTGGTGCACGTGTCAGCTGTGCAACATGACTGTACAAGGAAGTAGTCATCTAGTAGCTGTATACATGTACCTGTGACATATGACCCCTTTTGTGGCCGCATGTGGCATGTCAACCCCTAGATTAATGGGTTATGGCCCATGCACACACCGCCCTCCCCATAGCCCTACTATGACAAGCCTGCTGAGGTCATCCAAAGTGAAATACACCTTTGGAAGAACTGCCATCCAGTGATCTCTGTGGTGCATGCCATAACTGCATACTTTTATAGTGTGATAAACTAATTAGATAGGAGTTCTAACCGCAGATTTGACAACTGTGTTTGTGTGTGTGTCTGACTGTATAGAGAGCAATGCATTTTAGGGTACTCACACTCCTTACAATTCATATACCCAACTTTGGCAAGGATGCTGATGTCACCCACCTAGAAATACACCTCTGGGAAGGTAGTAGCCCAGTAATTTCCGTAGTCTGTTCTGTCACTGCGTACTTCTGTAGTGTGATAAATTAGTTAGGTAGGAGTTCTCCCCAGACTTAGCAAATGTGTCTGTGTTTGTGCACATGTCTGACTGTGTAGATGGCAATGCTTTTTAGGGTACTCACACTCCTTACAATTCACATACTCAACTTTGGCAAGGCTGCTGATGTCATCCACCTAGAAATACACCTCTGAGGAATTTGTAGCCCAGTGATCTCTATAGTGTGTCTTGTAACTGCGTTCTACTGTAGTGTGCTAAAATAGTTAGGTAAATGTTCTATTCCCAGACATGGCAAGTGTGTGTGTGTGTGTGTGTGTGTGGCTGTCAGACTCTGTCAGTGCAGAGAACAATGCTTTTTAGGGTACTCACACTCCTTACAATTCATATACTCAACTTTGGCAAGGCTGCTGATGTCACCCACCTAGAAATCCACCTCTGAGGAATTTGTAGCCCAGTGATCTTTGTAGCGTGTCTTGTAACTGCGTACTAAGGTAGTGTGCTCAAATAGTTAGGTAGATGTTCTAATCTCAGACATGGCAAGAGTTTGTGGCTGTCAGACCCTGTCTGTGCAGAAAGCAATGCTCTTTAGGGTACTCATACTCCTTACAATTCATATACTCAACTTTGGCAAGGCTGCTTATGTCACTCACCTAGAAATACACCTCTGGGAAAGTTGTCACCTAGTAATCTCTGTAGAGTGTCCTGTAACTGTGTACTGCTGTAGTGTGATTTAGAACCATGGTAGGGTTCCATCCCCACCCATGGCAGTTTTGGATGTTTTGTGTGTGTTTCAATGTCTGTGTATGGAGCAATGCATTATAGGTTAGTCACACTCAGTACATTTCAAATGTCTGACTTTGGCAATCCTGCTAATGTCATTCATTGTGAAATACACCTTTGGGGAAGACTTTCTCTAGTAGCCCTTGTGGTGTGTCCTATAACAGCTCCATGCTATAGTGTGATACAGACCTCTGTTAGGGGTTCTATACCCACACATGTTAGTTGTGGAAGTTTTGTGTGTGTGTCACTGTCTGTGTAGGGAGCAATGCATTTTAGGCTAGTCACTCGCAGTACATTTCAAATGCCCTACTTTGGCAATCCTGCTGATGTAATTCATTGTGAAATACACTTTGGGGAAGGCATTCTCTAGTAACCCTTGTGGTGTGTCCTATAACAGCTCCATGCTATAGTGTAATATAAACCTCTGTTAGGGATTCTATACCCACACATGTTGGTTGTGAATGTTTTGTGTGAGTGTCACTGTCTGTGTAGGGAGCAATGCATTTTAGGCTAGTCACTCACAGTACATTTCAAATGCCCTACTTTGGCAATCCTGCTTATGTCATTCATTGTGAAATACACCTTAGAGGAAGAAGTTTTCTAGTATTCCCTGTGGTGCTTCCTATAACAGCTCTATACTGTAGTGTGACATAGACCTCTGTTGGTGATTCTATACCCACGCATGTCAGTTGTGGATGGTTTGAGTGTGTGTCACTGTCTGTGTAGGGAGCAATGCATTTGAGGCTAGTCACTCGCAATACATTTCAAATGTCCTACTTTGGCAATCCTGCTGATGTCATTCATTGTAAAATACACCTTTGGGGAAAGAATACTCCAATGATGTCCATGGTGCATACTATATCTGTGTAGTGCTGTAGTGTAATAAACTAGTTAGGTACAGGTTTTACTCTCAGACATGACAGGTGTCTGTATGTTTGTACCTTGTATCCTGTGAAGAGGTGGTTGTGAGTGTGCTGCCAATGTAGAGTGGGTTTTGCATATTTCTTATATGGTGGCCCTGTTATATATCATAATGTCCACCATACAGGGATAACAGATGTGTAATAGCTGAGAGGCTGAGGTGCAAAGCCATACCCATACATGTGACATCAAGGCCAGGCAATCACAGTTAGCAGCCCTAGTATTACCCAGAGCACACTCTCAACCCATGTCTCATACACACACACATGCCTAGGCAGCAGCCAATATGTGGGTAGTACACTGCATATTGGCCACTGATAGTAACTATGGAGTGATAGCAGTGGGTGACAGAGGGCATGTCACCCTGTCCGTCTATCCAATATGCACGTACATGCAGACAGTGCACTTCCCCCATGTTCCCCAATGGACACCTGCACCACTTGTGGTGCCATCACATGTGACCCACAATGGACATACCATGCCTGACAACATGCCTTGTATGGACAGATGCCACTGACACCAGGGAATGCTGTTAGCATGCTATCAATGTAGGTGCAGAGTAAACCTGCTGCCCATTACCAGTTCCCACCACAGGTGGGCAAGACTGGCAAATCTGATGATAATCTGTGTTCACAACATCGGTCAGACACCCCAAGTACAGTTCCACATGTTACTGTACATGCATATGAGAGGTGTGTGCCCATCCCTGACACTGTCCATGTCATGGACTAAGGAACAAATACATGGCAAGTGATGCACAGCCTTGGCCACACACAATAGTCACCCAGGTGTCCGGATGGGGGATGCAATACCGACCTGTGTGGGCAAATGCAGAAACAACAGCCCTTAGCCACAATGTAGACCATTGTCATGTGGCCTGATGCCAAGGTATACCCATTGCCTACCCTTGTATAGCCTGCTGGCACAGTCAACCACCACACACCCATGCAGACATGCACCCATGCATATCAGTACTGGTACCCTGTGTGTTTGTGTGTGTGTTGTATGATACGTATGTTCACATTCACACTCACTACAACCCCCATGGGCATACTGAGGCATGCTGTCTGATGTCAGACACCTCCTCATACCCTTTGCCCATACAACTTCTATATTACCAGTGTGGTGCATGTGATACCTGCACAGTGATGTGTTGTGGCAATCCCACTACTGATGAGTTGTACTCCTGGCCCTGTCAAGTTTGTCAATGCATGTTTGTCCCTGTGAGAGTGTGGCTTTGTTGCCGCTGGCACCTGTTCATGTGGACAGGCAAGTGTACGTCACCTACCGTATAGCTACCGTATCATTGTTGCAGATGTCACTCACCATCACATATATGTTTTGAGTGCTCCACAACAAGTAACCCATGTGGTGCATCCAATAACTGCATCGAACTGTGATAGCACTACATAGTTTTCAGGGGTTTGATACCCTGTGCTGGTAGGAGTGTGACACAAACATGCTTCAGTTTTACTCTCCCACCCCTCCCTGACATGTCTTTGCCTCTGTTTAACTCTCACACTCCCTCTCTGGTGGATGTGGAGACCTACACCTGCTTTGCTTAGGCAGCAGCATGTGTATTTTAAGTGATGCTCATAATCAGCTGATGGCCTCTGCATGAATTGCAGCCCTCCACTACCTGCCTTCATGTGAAACAGCTGTGGTAACATTCCCCTAACCAATTGCATGGAAATACACTCCAGTTATCTAGGAACATCATGGTGGTGTTGGCCCTTTTCATTCACTGTGAGCAGGAACTAGATATGTCATTTGCAAATAGTATCTCAGATGGATTGGGGATTTACCTCTAACAACATACACTGTGGAAAGAGGGCAACAAACAGGAGGCAGATGTGCCTGACCTGACTGTAAGTGTTGCTATACTGCATTTGGAGTAATGTTGGTTTAACAGTGTTTGTGTGGATATGGCTGTTGTACATGTCTCAATACCTGCCATGTCAGTTCTATGTTTATGAGGAATCCCCATCTGCAGAGTAATCTGTAGACTGGCTAGTGTTGTGCCTTTGGTTTAATGTTTTACCCACAGAGCATCTATCTGTGAACTGCAGAATGTAGTGGGAGGACTGCAGTCTGTAGATGTTGAAAGCCGTGACAGTTACTGACCTCATATCACTCATAGGACATATGTTGCAACAAACCCTGTTACAACAGTAAATGTATGAGGTTATCACAGCAACATGTCATTATTGGCCCTGTGTATGTGCTTCCAGCCACACCCTTGTCAACCTTTGTACATATGTCGTGCATGAAGTGGTGCATATGTGCTGTACACTATAATTAGTGTCATTATATCTGATAACAAGCCTGTGATATATCCAACTGCTACACATGTTATGTACAATAGGGGTATATTTCATGACATAACCTGGACATTCTGTGGATGTTTGGACAGTACTGAGGTCTGTGTACTTATGGTGAATGTTGACAGTGTGTGTATTGTTAATATGTACTTTAGCCTGTGTACAGACTGTGGTAGATGTCATTGTTCTAGTTCCCCTCCTATCTGATGTTACATGCTGCTCCACTGTATGGTACTTTATTGGCGTACATGTTTGTAGGGCCACACACACGCATGTCCCATATCACAGACAGCCATCAGACCAAACTGTGTAGCAGCCCAGTATATATAGGATCAGTCTGTGAGTGGCACATATGAGGAATGTGTAGAACAGATAGTCCATATACTGTAATATTATGCTAGCTTACCATATGTGGCTGTGGCTGTGTTCACTTTGGTTGTGGTTATGCACTTTCACACAGGTGTATCTTATCCTGTGCTGTGACATGCCTGTTAAGCCTGCTATATATGCAGGTACATGTGCATTCCCCCATAGGAGATGTAGGCCAGTGTTGATCCAGACTGCCTGTAGCCTGCACAGTGCAATGTTACATGCCTAGCAGCTTAGTGTACTTACCCTGTGAGATGTCATGTGCAGAAACCTGCCAGATGTACTGCTGCTGGGCATCCCTTAACAGTCATGTATGTCAGACAGAGCAGTGGGATGCTGTACTAATGTATGTCAATATCTAGTGTGTAGTATGTGGCCATGGCACCCCTGTACCAGCGGTCATTATGTGTCAGGCCAGACAGGGGTTTGTGAATGCATAACCTATGCTGGCAAATGTATACCAGTCATTATGTGTTAGACCCATCTACATGGCTGTTTACATCCATATTGTCAGGCATGGTATACATGTTTTGCACTACGGGCTTATGTGTATACCTCTGGACTGTACAGAGTGTGTCAGAAGTTCCACATATATTGGCCAATATCTCTGCTGCAGTCCACAGGGGCATTACGTGCTAGCAGCAGTACTTTACAATGATGTCCTTAGGATGTCTGACTGTAGCCAATGGCACACATGTTATAAGCAGATGTGTTCTCACACACACACACACCATGTCTGTGAAGACAATCCCAATGACAGTAGCAATAGTCTAATAATATACCTGCTATACATACCTGACATCCCCTTGCACTATGTCTTTGGGACTATAGGGGCTGGGGTAAGGCTACACTCCATGTCCAGGACATATGGTGGAAATATATGTACATATACTTATCCAGATAGCCATATATATATGATTACACATGTAGTACTTCCAATTACCACTGTCATGGCAACCACCCACTATAAATCCCTACATTATGTGGGTATAGTCCCTTTACATTTCCTGTGTGATGGACATCCTTCCTGTGTGTGGACATCAGTGTTACCGACAGTAGGTAGCAATACCTCTCACAGGAGAACTGGCACACTCAGGACAATCACATATTTGTAGGAGGATCAGGTACTACAGAAAGACTGCAAGTAGAGTTGTGTTCTGCTTTTTACATTACTGGTGTTACAGGGTGTGTGTGTACATACTAGTTTACCTTGGAATGCAGTCTGTCTGCATAGCTCACAACTGTGGGCATATCCTCTTGCTGACCAGAGGTATGCCTATCTTGTTTTGTCTGTCCACCACACTGGTCCTGTGTCAGATATTACACTGGCAGTGTGTGTTCATAGGTAGGTTCATAGGTAGGTACTGGGCTATCTGCCCGAAGGCATATATTAGCCCAGCCATGTGTGCGGTACTCACCGCCCCTTTGGTTAGTTCCCTAGGCCCTTGATCTAGCAGCTAGTACCCTTGGCCCCTATCTAGTAGAACGGTTGGTATGATCCCTGGTGTGAACTTTCTGTTACCCATCCACTTGTCAAGGGTCCTCTTGAAGAGTGATGGTGAGGGGCTCTGTCTTATGTAGATCGGGACCTTGTTCCATAGCAAGGGAAGTCTTTGCGAAGGGAATCTATCACTCCAGCATGTTCTTTTCATTGTTGTGCTGAGGATTATATCCCTAGAGCATGTAGCTTGACTAGATTTGGTTTTGCTAAGATGGAGCATGTTCAACAGTTCTGGGTTGGACATGGCTCTGTATGTTAGACAGAGATCGCCTCTGAGAAGACAGCATGCAACAGAGAAAAGCCTTAGTTTTTTTCAATCGTGCTGCATAGGGCAAACTGTTTGAGGCCAGTAATCCTCTTAGTGAGGTACCTCTGTGGTCTCTCCAGCTGCTGGAGATGCCTAGCCAGGTACATTCCAATTGGTGCGTTGTACTCAATAATGGGTCTGATGAGGGAAGAGTAGAGGGGCACCACTGTATTCAACTGGACGTATAAGAGAATTTAAGTACCTTTATCTGCACTTTTTTTCAAATAATACAGTATTTAAATTGATTTAACTGTGTTGCATGATTATTAACTGAACTGGAAGTTCTGACTCTGTTCTTCAGTTAGGTTTCCCATCCACCCACCATGTTTCTGTTTTGGTGTTAATCTTAGTGGCTTTGAAACTGCCCGCCCCTCTTGTAAATTTGTGTTTGGATACTCCTTCTGGGCCCATCTCATTTGCTCACTCAACTGAGTGCAGTGAGATCATATTCTGATTTCAGGCACTCCTACTGTGTACAAAGAGAGCATCTGGGAAACAGAACAAAAAAAAATTAAGCTTGTTTCCTGCCTTTCCTGTTAAGTGGTCTAGACTGTTTGTAGGCTTCTGAGCCCCCAAGCCCTTCTGTGTTGGAGGGAAGCCCTCTAGCTTACTTTTGTTTCTTATAACTAGCCAGTTTTCTAGTTTCAGCACTCAAATCTGTTTCTTTGAACTCAGCACTTGTTCAGAACTCATTGTAAGCACTACATAAGCTGCAAATTACTACAGCACTCAACTTTCCTCACTTGTCTAGTGGGAAGCAGTTCTTTAGTACTTAATAAATAAACACTTATCCAAGCATGACTAAGGGTCAGCTCCCAGTGATTTCTCCTGTCTACCTGATGAATCTGGGCATCTTGGGGCAATGCAGCAATTGCCTCATGTACACAGACAACCCTCTCCTCCTACCACCCAACACTACAACCTGTGAGAGATGCACTTATACAGCCAAACTGGAAGTAAAGCTCTCTTCACCCAAGACTGGACTAGACAGTCAAGAGGAGAAGGTAAACACTTGCACCACACCACACTCATCACATAGTCCCTCAAAACCTACACCACCAAAACAACAAACATAGAAACACAAAACACACACCTACATTCGTGGAGGCTCTCAATAAAAACCTGCCCAAGCATCAGGGACATCCAAAGCATAAATGCAAGCAAAATCCACCTCCCCAACACAACCCAAATGACACATAGCCTACAAACTCAGTGTGCCACTCAACAACAGCCCATAAGGCATAACAACGTACCAACAATCTAGTCATAGGTGACTCTATAGTCAGGCACACTGATGTTCCACTCACTAGACTAAACAAGGAGAAAGTTACTGTCAGCTGCCTGTCAGGTGCCAGGATCCACCACATAATGCATGCCCTCAGGTCACTCCACAATAAGTACAAATATGACACTGTCATTGTCCATGTTGGTGTGAATGACCTGAGACATACCTCCCTGAACTACATGAAAAGAGACATGGAGGAGCTCTCCGATCTTGAATCCCAGGCAGGTATGACCCTAACCCTGAGTAGCATCCTGCCATCACCCAGAATGATACCACAGTACAAGGACAAAATGATTGACTTCAGCAATTGGCTAAGCTTCTGGTGTCATTCTGAAGGGATCCAGTATTTGTCTGCCTGAGACGACATGATCGACAGTCTATGATGCTTTGCCAGAAATGGCCTGCATCTGTCGCCCTTAGGATTCCGGATACTGGCTAAGGCTCTTGCCACCCCTATAGTGCCATTTTTAGGCAAGGTTCAAATGACAAATTCACCACCGTAATAGGTACAATCAAGCAAAATATGAGGGTAATGCTACTCAATGCTAGAAGTATAAACCTCAAAATGCACTCATTTGAGGCACTCCTTAAAATGGAGAACTTTGACATCTGTGCAGTGACAGAGACCTGGTTCAAAGCTCCAGAGAGCACCCCTGCATTATCAGGCTTCAATTCATACCACACCTTTCGGCCACCTAACCCAGAAAGAAGCACTAAAGGAGGAGGCGTGTCCATATTCATTAAGGATATCCACACCTCCAGGTTAGTTGCACAGCATAATGCATCCAAGATTATCCAAGTGCAACTAACTCTGGGCAAGACCGCAATCCAAATTGTAGCTTGCTACAGACCCCCCACCATGCCCCAGGATTCACACTCCTCATTTCTTGATACACTGGAAAGTATTAGGGTACAACCCAACACACTAATAATGGGCAATTTCAACTACCCCACCATTAACTGGGAAAACTACTCATGTACCAACTCCTTTTCTCAGCGTTTTATAGAATTCATAAATTCCAACGCCTTGGATCAACTTATTCACACCCCCACCAGGGGCAACAATATCCTAGACCTGGTCATTACCAACATACCTCTTCCACACCAGAGGTCAATTCCTCGTTGGTCAGATCCGACCACAAGCTAATCAGCCTAGACATCCACATCCCACCCCCACACCCCCACCCCCAATTAGGGAAACCATCGTAAAAAAATTCTCCAAAGCCAACTTCACACTTCTTAAGACAGAAGTGTCAAACTTCATGACACCCATGCAGACGGACAATAGAGGTATGACTGCTGAATCCTACACAAATGCACTTTATAAGTACTTACACAAGTGCATGGATCATGCTATCCCTAATAGAACCAAGATGTTATCCTCCAAAAAAAGGAAGCCAATCTGGTGGTCCTCTGCCATAAACAAACTCTACAACAGAAGAAAGAAACTGTTGCAAAAGAGTAAAATCCATGACTGGAGGAACTCCCTGGTCAACCTCAGTAAGAAGCTGAGATCCCTCATAAAATCCTCCAAAGCTAGTTACGAAAACAAAATTGCCACTGACTCTAAAGACAACCACAAAGCATTCTATAGCTATGTCAAGAATCTAAATAGGAACACTCAGATCTGCTCTGTGTTACAGCACAATGGCACTAAATATACAGAACCAACTGATATTGCCAACATCCTAGCAGATAGGTTCAGTGCTAACTTTACCCCCCCTCTCACCCCCTAGAGGGCCCATCTCTATACAGGAAGAATGCAAAGTTCCTATAATCATGGATGCACAGGTAAAAAAACACACTCTCCAAAGCCAAGAACACAGCATCCATGGGACCTGACAATATCCCAGGCTGCGTTCTACACAAACTACAGAATGAACTGGCACCCTACCTAAGTACCATGTTCAATCATAGCCTCATCTTAGGCTTTGTACCCACTGAATGGCGCACCGCGATGGTTATCCCACTCCACAAAGGGGGAGCCATGAGAGACCCTGGGAACTACCGCCCCATTAGCCTGACGAGCCTGGTCTGCAAGGCCATGAAACATATCACCGTGGAACTCATAAACAAAGACATTGGTAATCTCCAAACTCTGGAACCTACCCAGTTTGGATTTGTAAAAGACAGATCATGTCTCCTAAACCTGATTGACTTCTTTGAAGCAGTCACCAAAGCCATAGATGAGGGTAAAATGGTTCACACAGCTTATCTAGATCTTGCCAAGGCTTTCGACACCATCCCCCACTCTGGAATTATAGATAAGCTCACTAAACAAGGTATAAATCCCTATGTCACAAGATGGGTTGCAACTGGCTCATGGACAGAACCCACACTGTGAAAGTAGTGGATTCCAAATCTGACATCAGACCAGTGACAAGTGGAGTACCACAGGGTTCAGTCCTGGGTCCTCTTCTGTTTGGTATCTACTTCTCTGAAGTGCAGGCAAACACAGAAGGACTTTGGTTAACAAAGTTTGCAGATGACTGCAAACTAGGAGCCATAATCGAAACTCCTAACGGTGTGGACAAACTACAAAAGGGCCTCACTGAGACAGATACCTGGTGTCAAAGCCATGGCCTGAAGCTCAATGCCAAAAAGTGTATTGTCATCCTCTTAGGTAAAAAGTCTGTACCCATGAACTACCACATAGCTGGTAGTCTACTTAATGCCAAAAATGTGATAAGATACCTTGGGACACAGGTGGACAGTAGTCTCTCCTTTGATAATCACATTGCCACAGTGGTCAGGAAATCCTTCTACGTGGCTCATCTCATCACAAAAGGTTTCTCATCCAGAAAAAAGAGGTCATTTTTCCCCTCTACTCATCACTCATTAGACCCATTATAGAGTGCAACGCTCCTTTTGGTATGTACCTCACAAGACATCTACAACAACTGGAAAGACCACAGAAATACCTCACAAAGAGGATTACTGGCCTCAAACAGATGCCCTATGCAGACCGTCTCAAAAAACTACAGCTTTACTCCATCGCATATCGCCTACTCAGAGGCGATCTCTGCCTAACATACAAAGCTATGTCAAACCCAGAGCTGTTGGACATGATCCACTTAAAGAAATCCTAATCCCTCTGAGCTACACGCTCTAGGGACCTAAACCTTGTCACCACAATAAACAGAACATGCTGGAGGGATAGATTCCTGTCCCAGAGACTTCCCATACTCTGGAACAGACTACCTATCTATGTCAAACAGAGCTCCTCATTAGCACTCTTTAAGAAAAATCTTGATGACTGGATGGGAAATGGGAAATTCACCCCGGGGATCACTTTTGTGGCTCTGCTCGACAGGGGCACAGGAAAATAATTTACTTAGGTGGCGAAAGCCAGGGTACATTTTTTGGCTAGGCTTGTATGGGCCCTAGGGCTGATAGCCTAGTACCTACCTATGAACCTATGAACCTTAGATCTTGATGTGAATCCTTTCGTGATCAGATGGGTCACATAGAAGGATTTTCTAACCACCTTGGCAACATGGTTATCAAAGGAAAGCTGACTATCTAATTGGGTCCCTGGATCCCTTATTACTTCTTCAGATTTCAGGGGGTTACCTCCTATGTGGTAGTTCGTGGGTACTCCATTTTTTCCAAAGGGGGTTACTACGCATTTTTTAACATTTAGCTTGAGACCATGGCTTTGGCACCATGCATCAGTCTCATTAAGGCCCTTCTGGATGATATCCATGTCAGCTGGAGACTCTATTATAGCACCCAGTTTGCAGTCATCCGCAAACTTGGTCAGCCGCAGCCCTTCAGTGCTTGCCTGTACTTCTGAGAAGTATATGCCAAACAGTAGGGGCCCCAGGACAGAGCCCTGAGGCACACCGCTCATTACTGGTCTGGATTTGGACATAGATCCTGCTACTCTAAATTTGTGGGATCTGTCTGAGAGCCAATTTGCGATCCATCTTGTGACGTAAGGGTTTATGCCCAGGTTGGTGAGTTTATCAATAATACCCGAATGGCGAATGGTGTCAAATGCTTTACAAGGTCAAGGTAAGCCATGTGTACCTCCTTTCCCTTATCTATAGCCTGAGTAACTGTCTCAAAGAAGTCCACCAGGTTCAGTAGGCATGATCTGCCCTTGGCGAAGCCGAACTGTGTGGGGTCAAGTGTTTGGAGGTTCCCAATCTCTCCGTTTATGAGTTCCATAATGATTCGGTCCATTGCCTTACAGATCAGACTGGTCAGGCGTATTGGTCGGTAGTTCCCAGGGTCAGTTGTGGGCCCACCCTTGTGCAGCAGAACCACCGTTGCCGTGCACCATTCTATGGGCACATATCCTGTCAAGAGGCTGAGACTGAACAGGGTATTAAGATGCAGGGTTAATTCATTTTGGAGCTCGCATATGACACAGCCCGGGACACCATCTGGTCCCATGGAGGCAGTATTTTTAGCTTTGGATAGAGCCTTATTAACCAACGTATCAGTAATAATTGGAGTTACACAATCCCCTGGAATAGTAATAGGCCCAGTAGGTGGTGAGGGGGGGAGAACAGCCAAGATGTTGGCAATGTCAGTGGGGTCAGTGTATTTTGTTCCATTTTGTTCTAGCTCAGAACAGACCTGAGCATTGCTATTTAGGTTTTTGACGTAACCATAGAAGGCCTTATGGTTATCCTTGGCATCCTTGGCAACTTTCTTTTCGAAATTGGCTTTAGATGACTTGATGAGGGCCCTCAGTTTCTTACTAATGCTGATCAGGGATGATTTTTCTACTTGAGATTTGGCCTTTTTTTGTATAAGTCTCTTCCTTTTATTGTATAGTTTGCTTATGGCCGGGGTCCACCAGACTGGTTTCTTCTTGCTTGAGGAAGGAGTCTTGGTTTTATCTGGGATAGCATGGTCCATGCAATCTTGAAGATGTATATAAAGAGACTTGGTGTAGGATTCTGCATCCTGGATATCATTATCCTTCTGCAAGGGAATAGTGAAGCTTTCCATCTGACGCAAGTAGTTTGAAGTTTGCTTTCGAAAGGTTTTTTACGATGGTTTCTTTGACTGGGGGAGGTGGAGGGATGAGGATGTCCAGGGTTATCAGTTTGTGGTCTGATCTGACCAGAGAGGGAGTGATAATGGGTGTGGTACAATGGGCACCCATATTTGTGATGACTAAATCCAATATGTTGTCCCCTCTAGTGGGAGAACATACCAGTTGTTCAAGGGCATTTGAATTTATAAATTCTATGAACCACTGGGCATAGGAGTTAGAACTTTGGTAGTTCATCCAGTCTATACCAGGGTAGTTGAAATCACCCAAAATTATGGTGTTGGGTGGGACCTTTATATTTTCCAATGCCTCAAAGAATGCTGAGTGAGCATTTTGGGACATGGTGGGCGATCTATAACAGGCTATGACTTGAAATGTGGTTTTGCCCGCTGATAGTTGCCTGCTGATAGTTGAGTGCTATCGGTACATGGCTACATCCAATTCTGTTTCTAACCTCAATTCCCTGACTAAGGGTATGTTTCAAACTATCCTGTAACACCAGCAACTTGCTTAGTGTTTGGCAACAGTTGTCCACATATGTGCCTGTGCTCCAGCCTCTGTCCTCCACCTACATACCAAGCTTTGCACATATGTCATGCTGTCAGTGGCTGTTCTGTAGGGGGCTGTGAGTATATCACACTGCCATTGCTGCCATCAGTCCACTGCTGTTGTATCCCCCACAAATATGGTGGGCTGGGGCTATATATGTGTGGGCGTCACCTACACAATACATGTGTGCCCTTATGCACTCCAGAAGCCAGTGTATGTAACAGTGGTATATGGCCCTGTATTATTGAGTCTAGGGGGAGCACCATAAATGACCTAGGCTGCTGCAAAATGTGGGGGTATCAGGGGTGAGCTGCCTTAAGGTATCTGGATGTATGGTACCATATATTTCACCTATATTTACATTACTTACATGAATTGAGTTAATGCAATCCTACTGCCTCCTGCCATACAAACTGTTCTGTTTGTCAGTGTGCTCATGATGGTGTCAGTTATGCCTTGTTATGTAACAGTTACAACCCATGTGGTCACATGACGTCTTTACCATCTACTGAGTTTGTACAGAGTGTAGATAGAGGCTGCTGAACTATAAACCTGCATTACATACTGTTGATTGTTTGGTATCCTGTGGCCCAGTTTGTCTTCATTATTGTACAATTTGAAGGGCTTGGACTGGACAGCAACAGCTGTGAACCTTTCCAGACTATTGTATTAGTGTAACTGTTTCACAGTTGCATTACTCTGTTTATATGGTTGTCAGTGTCTGAACAGCTATATAACATGGCATATAGAACTATAATAGTACACGATTAAAGATTTTCCATTTGTGCAAACCTGTGTGTGGTGTTTTTCCTATGACCTCTCTGTGGGTATATGTTGCAGGCAATGATTGTCATTTGTATGGGTGGCCCATACAGTGTCCAGTTGTTCATAGGTTCATAGGTTCATAGGTTCATACTAGGCTATCTGCCCTGGGGCAATTATAAGCCTAGCCCGATTCTGTATGGCTTACGCCACCCCTTGATTTGAGTATACTGTGCCCTTTTTAAGGTTTAGTTTACTGTGCCTCTGTCTAATAGTGACATGGGAGTAATCCCTGGGACAAACCTATGATCCCCAATCCACTTATCGACATTCTTCTTGAAGAGATTCAGTGAGGTGCTCTGCCTAACATGAACTGGAATTCTATTCCAGAGCGAAGGGAGCCTCTGGGTTATGAACCTGTCCCTCCAGCAAGTTCTATTTATTTCTGTGCTGAGGTTCAAGTCCCTCAAGCGTGTGGCTCTAAGGGATTTAGATTTACTGAGGTGGAGCATGTCCATGAATTCTGGATTTGACATAGCTTTGTATGTCAGGCATAGATCGCCTCGAAGTAGGCGGTATGCAACTGAGTAGAGCTGGAGTTTTTTTAACCGAGCAGCATATGGCATCTGTTTGAGACCCTTGATCCTCTTGGTGAGATACTTTTGGGGTCTTTCAAATTGCTGCAGGTGTCGGGTAAGGTACATCCCAAAAGGGGCATTGTATTCTATGATGGGCCTGATGAGGGATGAATAAAGGCACGATTACCTCTCTTGATCTAGATGTGAAACCCTTCGTGATGAGGTGGGCTATGTAGAAGGTCTTTCTAACCACTTTGGCAATGTGGTTTTCAAAGGAGAGATTGCTATCAACTTGGGTCCCCAGGTCCCTAATAACTTTCTCTGTACTTAATGGGTTTCCGCCTATGTGGTAATTTGTGGGCACATTGTTTTTGCCAAAGGGTATGACTATACATTTTTTGGCATTTAGCTTTAAACCATGGCACTGGCACCAGTTATCTGTCTCTGTGAGGCCTTTTTGAAGGATGTTTGTGTCAGCTGGAGAGTTGATTATGGCGCCCAGTTTGCAGTCGTCTGCGAACTTGGTGAGCCATAGTCCTCCCACGTTTGCCTGTACCTCGGAAAAGTATATACTGAACAAGAGTGGTCCCAGGACAGAACCCTGTGGGACGCCACTTGTGACCAGTTTTGAGTCTGACATGGCTCCAGCAACTCTCACTCTGTGGGTTCTGTCTTTGAGCCAGTTTGCGACCCATCTTGTGACATAGGGGTTTATATTTAAGCTGGATAGCTTATCTATGATGCCCGAGTGGGGTATTGTGTCAAATGCCTTTGCAAGGTCCAGATAGGCTGTGTGGACTACCTTCCCTTCATCTATGGCTTTGGTGACTGTTTCAAAGAAGTCAACCAGGTTCAAAAGGCAGGATCTGCCCTTGACAAAGCCGAACTGGGTAGGATCTAGTGTCTGTAGGTCCCCAATGTCTTTGTTTATGAGCTCCATGATGATCCTCTTCATAGCCTTGCAGACTAAGCTAGTCAGGCTTATGGAGCGATAGTTTCCAGGGTCCGTAGAGGCTCCACCTTTGTGGAGTGGGACCACTGTTGCTGTACGCCATTCTGTGGGCACATATCCTGTAGTGAGGCTGAGATTGTATAGCTGTTTTATTTGAGGGATTAGTTCCTCTTGTAGTTCATGAAGGACACAACCCGGATGCCATCTGGTCCCATGGAAGCAGTGTTTTTTGCTTTGGAGAGGGCAGCCTTCACCTGAGCATCTAAGATGTTTGGGAGGCAGCCCTCTGCCGCGATAGATACTTGCTCTTTTGGGGGGGAGGGGGTGGAGAAGTTTGCACTGAACCTGTCTGCCAGGATATTGGCGATGTCTGTGGGTTCAGTGTATTTTTTTCGTTTAGAATCAACTCAGAACAAGTCTGGGAGTTGCATCCCAGGTTTCTAACACAACTGAAAAAAGCCTTATGATTGTCTTTGGTATCCTGTGCAATTTTTCTCTCGAAGCTGGCCTTGGAGGATTTTATGAGGGATCGTAATTTTTTGCTAGTACTGATCAGAGATGCCTTCCCTATTTGGGATTTTGCTCTATCATGTAGTAGCTTCCTCCTTCTGTTGTACAGTTTATTTATGGCAGGGGTCCAACAGACTGGATGCCTGCCTTTGGATGATTGGGTCTTGGTTTTGTTTGGGATAGCATGATCCATGCATTCCTGGAGATGTCCGTAGAATGCATTTATATAGGATTCTGCAGTTTGGGCTGTAGTTTCCACTGGCCCTGGGGCCTTGAAGGATTCCACTTCGGTTTTGAGAAGTGAGAAGTTCACTTTTGAGAAGTTTTTCACTGTGGTTTTCTAGGCTGGGGGTGGGGTTGGGATGTGGACATCCAGTGAAATTAATTTATGGTGTGATCTTACCAATGAGGGATATACTTCTGGTGTGGAGCATAGAGTCCCCATGTTGGTAATGATCAGGTCTAGTATGTTGTCCCCTCTTGTGGGAGTGGTGACTAGTTGTTCCATAGCATCTGAGTTTATAATTTCCAGGAATCTTTGGGCTAAGGTGCTGGGGCTTGAGTAGTGCTTCCAGTCAATGTTTGGGTAGTTGAAGTCGCCCAATATAATGGTGTTCGGAGAGATCTTCATGTTCTCCAATGTTTTCAGGAAAGCCGAATGGGATTCCTGAGTTTGAGAGGGTGGTCTGTAGGATTCTATAAACTGAAAAGCAGTCTTGCCCACTGTTAATTGCACATGGATGGTCTCCGATACTTAGTGCAATGCCACTAACCTGGAGGTGTGGATATCCTTGATAAATATGGAAACTCCCCCTCCTTTTGTGGTTCGGTCCGGGTTTTGGGGCCGAAAAGCATGATATGAGGTATAGCCTGGTAGTGCTGGGGTGCTCTCTGGAGCCTTGAACCAGGTTTCTGTCACTGCACAGATATCGATGTTCTCCATACTGAGGAGAGCTTCGAGTGCATGCATCTTGAGGTTAAGACTTCTGGCATTTAGCAGCATTACCCTTAGTTTCTTGTTCCTTGTGCTGTCTATGGGGGTGGGTTTGACTTTTGAGCCTTGCCTAAAAAAAGGCACTATGGGGGTGGCAAGAGCCTTTGCCAATATCCGAAAGCTCAGTGGTGACAGGTGCAAGCTGTCCCTAGCGAAGCAACGTGGCTTGTCGAGCATGTCATCCCAGGCTGACAGACACTGGATCCCCTTTGAATGACACCAACATTTTAGCCAATTGTTAAAATTGATCATTTTGTCTTTGTACTGTGGCATCATTCTAGGTGAGGGTAAGATGCTGCTCAAGGTCAAGGTCATACCAGCCTGGGCTACATGATCAGAGAGCTCCTCTATGTCTCATTTCATGTAGTCCAGGGAGGTACATCTCAGGTCATTCACACCAGCATGTACAATGACTGAGTCATATTTGTATTTGCTTTGGAGTGACCTGAGTGCTTGCGTTATGTGTCGGATCCTAGCACCCGACAGGCAGCTCACTGTGACCTTCTCTTTATTCAGCCTGGTGAGCGGGACATCAGTGTGTCTGACAATAGAGTCACCTATAACAAGAGTATCAGGTGTGTTATTCAGCCTTAAGGTCTGTGGCTGCTTGGCACCCTGACTTTGTGGGTTATGTGTTGTGTGTGTTTTGTTTTGAGGTAGCGTTTGCTTGGATGTCTGCTTTGGAGGTCTCTGTTGCTTAGGTAGATTTTTATTTAGAGCCTCCGAGTATGTTTTTGTGTATTTATGTGTTTGGTTCGCTGATGTGGTGAGACTATGTGATACTGGAATTGTGTTGTGTGAGGTTACCTTCTCCACCTGACTGGTTTCACCAGTTTTGAGATGAGAGAGCTCAGCCTCCAGTTTGGCTAAATAGTTGCATCTCTCACATATATTTGAACCTGTTTGGAGGAGGAGAGGGTTGTCCGTGTACATGAGACAGTTGTAACATTGCCTCAAAATTCCCAGATTCACCAGCTGGACTGGAGAGGAAACCATTGACTGACCTTTGGACATGCTAGAGTAATAGGGAAACTGAATTTAAGATGGACCAATAGAGGACAGGGTAATTGTAGAGAGTATAAGAGTAAGTAGTGCTTATGGTTTAATAGTGCTAACTTGTAGGATTACTTAATTGTACCAGTGAAGGGCCTTAGAATGAGAATATGGTGTTTAAATTGAGAGATAGAGCAGTTCTAAGGGAAAAAGTGAAGAGCAGACTTTGTGGAGCCAGGAATAGTTTAAACCCAATTAGGCGGCGCTGCCTGCTGTTGCGCTATGCTCAAAAACACGCAAAACAGCGGAAAAGAGGGTTTTAAGAGAGGAAGATGAAGGAGTTTTGGAATTGACCCAAAATGGCCAATAAAACTACAGTTTCAAGTCAGTAACCACTCCCACAGGGGCAGGCAGGCTGCTCAATGTTTTTCACTGCCACTGATCAACAGAGAGACTTTCCTTTAGCCCAAGCAAAAAATGGCCTCACAGAAACTTACAAACAGTTCAAGAACAGCAAGCCTGTAACTGAACTTTTTTAAATCTCAGAAAAGTGGGAAAAAAGCAAGATTTGTTTTTGTTTTTTTTGTTTTTTCAGAGATAGCAGAGGTTAACTAGTATCAACAAGTTATAACAGTGCAGTAAATGACCCCACATGCTCCACAGGTGTTAACTGTAGGCATAGTGGCTGTTCCATATTGTATGCACCTTCTACATATGTATCTTACTGTACATATAACTGTGTGTGTATATGTGTAAGTCACATGTATATCTATATATATCTATATATACATATATATATATATATATATATATATATATATATATATATATAGCTGTATCTGCATATCTGTGTTTGTGTATCTGTATCCTGGGGATGTTGATGGCTTCCACATATTACATTTCCTATGGTAGGCAGACTGTACTGCATGATATGTTACCAATAGGTTCATAGGTTCATAGGTTCATACTAGGCTATCTGCGCTGGGGCAATTACAAGCCTAGCCCGATTTTGCTTGGCTTACGCCACCCCTTGATTTGAGTATACTGTGCCCTTTTTAAGGTTTAGTTTACTGTGCCTCTGTCTAATAGTGACACAGAAGTAATCCCCGGGACAAACCTATGATCCCCCATCCACTCATCAAGATTCTTCTTGAAGAGATTCAGTGAGGTGCTCTGCCTAACATGAATTGGAATTCTATTCCAGAGCGAAGGGAGCCTCTGGGTTATGAATCTGTCCCTCCAGCAAGTTCTATTTATTTCTGTGCTGAGGTTCAAGTCCCTCGAGCATGTGGCTCTAAGGGATTTAGATTTACTGAGGTGGAGCATGTCCATTAATTCTGGATTGGACATAGCTTTATATGTTAGGCATAGATCGCCTCGAAGTAGGCGGTATGCAACTGAGTAGAGCTGGAGTTTTTTTAACCGAGCAGCATATGGCATCTGCTTGAGTCCCTTGATCCTCTTGGTGAGGTACTTTTGGGGTCTTTCTAATTGCTGCAGGTGTCGGGTAAGGTACATCCCAAAAGGGGCATTATATTCTATGATAGGCCTGATGAGGGATGAATAAAGGGGCATGATTACCTCCCTTGATCTAGATGTGAATCCTTTCATGATGAGGTGGGCTATGTAGAAGGTCTTTCTAACCACTTTGGCAATGTGGTTGTCAAAGGAGAGATTGCTATCAACTTGGGTCCCCAGATCCCTAATTACTTTCTCTGTACTTAATGGGTTACTGCCTATGTGGTAATTTGTGGGCACATTGTTTTTGCCAAAGGGTATGACTATACACTTTTTGGCATTTAGCTTTAGACCATGGCTCTGGCACCAGTTATCCGTCTCTGTGAGACCTTTTTGAAGGATGTTTGTGTCAGCTGGAGAGTCGATTATGGTGCCCAGTTTGCAGTCATCTGCGAACTTGGTGAGCCATAGTCCTCCCACGTTGGCCTGAACCTCGGAAAAGTATATACTGAACAAGAGCGGTCCCAGGACAGAACCTTGTGGGACACCACTTGTGACCGGTTTCAAGTTTGACATGGCTCCAGCAACTCTCACTCTGTGGGTTCTGTCTTTGAGCCAGTTTGCGACCCATCTTGTGACATAGGGGTTTATATTTAACCTGGATAGCTTATCTATGATGCTCGAGTGGGGTATTGTGTCAAATGCCTTTGCTAGGTCCAGATAGGCTGTGTGGACTACCTTCCCTTCATCTATGCCTTTGGTGACTGTTTCAAAGAAGTCGACCAGGTTCAAAAGGCAGGATCTGCCCTTGACGAAGCTGAATTGGGTAGGATCTAGTGTCTGTAGGTCCCCAATGTCTTTGTTTATGAGCTCCATGATGATCCTCTCCATAGCCTTGCAGACTAGGCTAGTCAGGCTTATGGGGCGATAGTTTCCAGGGTCCGTAGAGGCTCCACCTTTGTGGAGTGGGACCACTGTTGCTGTACGCCATTCTTTGGGCACATATCCTGTAGTGAGGCTGAGATTGTACAGCTGTTTTATTTGAGGGGATAGTTCTTCTTGGAGTTCATGTAGGACACAACCCGGGACGCCATCTGGTCCAATGGAAGCAGTGTTTTTTGCTTTGGAGAGGGCAGCCTTCACCTGAGCATCAGAGATGTTTGGGAGGCAGCCTTCTGCCGGGATAGATACTTGCTCTTTTGGGGGGGAGGGGGTGGAGAAGTTTGCACTGAACCTGTCTGCCAGGATATTGGCGATGTCTGTGGGTTCAGTGTATTTTTTGTCAATTAGAATCAACTCAGAACAAGTCTAGGAGTTGCATCCCAGGTTCCTAACTTAACTGAAAAAAGCCTTATGATTGTCTTTAGTGTCCTGGGCAATTTTTCTCTCGAAGCTGGCCAGCCTGACATCATACAGGTGGGATGTAGTACTGGTAACATCTTGTGCCCATATCGTGTCAGGTCATGGTTATAGGATCTGCAACACTTGGTAGTGTATTGCAGGGCAGTCGTGTTTGGCTGTGGGTGTGTGCCTATTTATACAAGACGTATAGTGTGTGGGTCCTCTCAACCCCATTAACGGTGCATGTGGACATATGTGTGTTTGTTAATCTGCCATTGCTGCATATATATATATATATATATATATATATATATAAATATATATATATATATATATATATATATATATATATATATATATATAAAAAACTATGTCCGTATATACCTACATAGATATATATCTGCGTGCACATATGTAACTTGCTGTGTATATGTAGACATATAGGTGTAGAGACATATATGTGTCAATGTAGGTATTTACATTTATATATGTTCATATATATTGATATATATGTATATAGTTTTAGAAATATATATATATATATATATATATATATATATATATATATATATATATATATATATATATATATATATAGATATGTTGTATTTGTTTAAATATTAATATATTTACACAGACATACATCTAGATGTTGGTATACATCCTCTGTACTGTTGCATGACTGGACTGGATGATATGTTTCTGAAAACATTGGGTTTATTTGAATCTGGCATGGCTTGGTGTTAAAGCATTTTGTGTATGGTGTGCAGGATCCTGGGTTTGAGCCTTGCAGAGGTTGCTTAGTTTGTTGCTGGGCAGAACACCGGCAGTTGGATACAGAGTGATTAAGGCACATTAAAGCAGTTGTATGCAGGTTTGCGCAGAGCTAAGCACTGCTAACTGCTGGTTACAGTGTCTTACACTCAGTTAGCTTCTAAATTGCTTAACCTCTGTAAGCAGTGCTTACCCCTGTGCAAGCAGGCTTAAACCTGCTTACTGCTGCTTCCCCTGTGCTAATTTCTTTAAAAGAAAAGAAAAAAGGGTTGATAGGAAAGTGGTGAAAAAGGGGCACAAAGAGGGAAAGACAGTAGGGATAATAGCTAGGGATGTGCAGGAAGGGTGTAGGGAAGGTCCGTAGCTGTCCATTTCTTCTGCAGCAACAGCTGTGCATATGCATTGAATTTGGATGTAGATTTGGACACTCATACCGCTGGGAGAGGGATGAGGACAACATAAATTCATTGTGATGCCAGTTAGAGCAGATTACATGTGTCCAGTTAACACGTGTGCAAAATGGACATCTATGTATGGCGCGTGATTTTTTTGTGGGAACAGATTGCCCTTTTTTTTTTAGGTGAGAGTGGGATGTTGGGGAGGGGTAGTAGATATATTTGGGGAGGTAGGATGGCTAGGTTAACAGACAAGACAAACAAGATGCATACAGGGCTGGTATATGACACATGTGGGGAGTAAACACCTTGTACGGGGAGGGGTGTGTGGAAGTCACAAGGCCATGAGCCCCCAAATGGAAACAGTGGGACTGAGGTCCCCACCCATGGGCAGTCACTACTGCACCTTCATGGACCCAAAGGTGGCCGTGTTGGGTAGGAGGGGCAGGGTCACCCTCTAATTGTACCACTTGGCCCTCAAGCTGGCGTAGCTGGTCTCGAAATGCCCTATCGATCTCCCTATGCACCACGGCTCGGACCTGATGATGGGTGACTGATTCCTCTCTGCCCCCACTCACAGGGGGGGGGCAAGCCTCATCCCCTGTAGTGGTTACACCCGAAGGTGGTGCAAGGCCTACGGAGGAGGAAGTCCCAGGCTGGGCCCCAGATGTGCTGGTGCCCGGTGCCATGGCCAGCTGAGGTGGAATAGGTGGGTCCGCTGGGACCAGCCTTCCCATACGAGCTATGGTGTTGCAGTTTACAGACAGATATGGGTTTGTAATAGTCAACGGCATTCAGGATTAGTTATAACAGCATGCATAGGTATGCCCATTAACCCAAGACACCAAATTTAAACTAGTTGCATAGCGAACAGAACACATGCATATATGGAACAGCAGTAGCTGTTACAACAGCATGCAGGTTTTATTGATGGCAACAGGCCACCAATATGGGTGTATTTTAACATGGCACATGCATAGAATTAAATGTGGATATTTATGAACCAATAGGACATATGTCCCGACATAAGTTTGGAGAGCAAACATACCCACTGACGTGTATAATTGGGTTATTGTTGCACATATGATGGGGGCAAGAGAGAGACTTCAATTAACAGCTGATATATCCCTGTAATTTTCACAACTTTCTTAGTCACTGCAGTGATCTGTCCCTTGCATGTATTATTACACTACCCATTGACCTTACTTTGTACAATGGTATGTTTGTAGATTAGTATATACGTGGACTGTGTCTAACATATAGTCCACACATTTTACCTGTTATAGCTGTTGAGAAGATCTTTGTTAACACTGCCTGACAACTTCTACACATACTCCCAGATTCCATGTTGATGTTATACACATACCCCTCAATCCATTATTGCACACACTCTGGTTGAGGCTTGACAGGATGCAGGTGTTAATATGACATATTATGAGAATTGCTCTCATACACCTTGGGTGTGATGCTACAATGACAGGTTTGTTTTCATATACATTCTCTGACTATGTACAGGTTTGACTGTTGGTTATATGTCTTCACAGGCTGCCTACATTTCTTGGATCATCACACTGATCTCTCAGGGGAACAGGGTACCAGGCAGCAGCTTTGGGCCATTTATCTGCACATGCTGGGCAGATCGGAGCATTTGAGGGGTATGAATATGCATACAGCTTACTGTCTGAACATTCTGACACAGTCTGTACAGTTGGTTATAATTATGCTTATAGCTTACTATCTGTATATTCTAGCAAAATCTGTACAGTTGGGTCTATCTAATTATGCATGCAGCTTACTATCTGAACATTCTGATACAGTCTGTACAGTTGGTTATAATTGTGCATACATCTTACTATCTGAACATTCTGACACAGTCTGTACAGTTGGTTATAATTATGCATACATCTTACTATCTGAACATTCTGTCACAGTCTGTACAGTTGATGGTTATGATTATGCTTATAGCTTACTATCTGAACATTCTAGCAAACTCTGTACAGTTGTTGGGTCTAATTATGCATACAGCTTTCTATCTGAACATTCTTACAAATTCTGTACAGCTGTGGGGTATGATTATGCATACAACTTACTACCACTCCCAGGATTCACTCTCGGCTGTGTGTGGTAAAACTATTACAGTTAGCATCACAGTATGCTGTACTATGAGGGATTTGGTGTAAAGCTTTCAAACGTTTTCTCTCTAAGTCTCCCTTAGTTGTACAATATGACTAACTTCTTGTTATACAGAACTTCCTACACATTTTATGTGTGTACCACAGTGTGGGTAACACTGCTTAATACTACAGTACTACTTATAACATGCAACACTGCAACATATTAAATCAGAGTATAGACAAGCACTCCAGGGGTTATACCTTTATTCACAGGATATAACAGTTCATGCAAGATTATTACTAACCTGCCTCGCGATGCAGCCTTTGCAGCCTTGTGACATGGGCTTGCTGGTTCACAGCCCTCTCATCTGCAGCTGTCAGAGAAATACAGTGACATTTAGCCATACCTATCCAAGCTAGGCAATTATTATATACTTAGTGGAATGGGTACTTAGTACTGGGGCATCAGCCATCTGATTGCACTCCTGGATCCACTGTTCCAGTAGATCCCCCCTATGCCACTTCTGGTCAGCATGGTGATGCCTGACCTGCTCACCAGTCTGAGGGATACCTGTGGCACTAGTGAGGTCACAGGCAAGACTGCCTCAGGCCTCTGCTTTATAATGGGAGCCCTGGTAATGACCCTGCAGGAGTCTCTGCTCATGGTGTTTGACCAGGAGCCACACCATGTATTTTGACTCATTAATGCCCCAGTGCTGCACTCTGAATTGAGTGCTTTCACTTACTCCAGCCATTCTGCCTAGAGTAGGGAGCTGCAACCAGTTTTGGAGATTATTGGCACCTGTGGGGTTTAAATACAGCCGATTTCCCACACTTTCCCATGATTGGATGGTTTTGAAAAGTCTAAGTTATGGGCACACCTGCTTACCTAATGTTGGCATTGGTTAAAGGGGCATACCACTGGGCAGATTGAATTAGCCAGCCTACACATTGCTTACACCACATAAGCTGACTTGTGCAATGCTTAGTATTGCTTAATATATAATTAGCATTATATTGTCCTTTTGACATTGATTTATAATTTGTTACATGTTATATATGTGTCTGGTATTTGTGATTCATGTGTACGCACACTGTATGGGGTCCTGGGGACTTCAACACTTTATTACAATAACGCTTCACATCTGGCCTTACTGCAGTACTCCAAATCACATATTTATGTTATGTAGCAGGTTATACAACATCACACTGTACATAGATTCAGTTCACATGTTTTGTTTGATTTTCCTATGTTGAGTGTTTGTTTGCTGAAACCTCATTCATATATATTGCAATGATAGCTTAGTGGTTAACTCCTGTGTCTGTTGTGTACAGGGTACGAAGTTCGAGCCTTGCAGAAGCTGTTTATTTTGTTGCTGGGCAGAACATCCCGACCCCACCCCCAGCCCAGAAAACCACAGTGAAAAACTTCTCAAAAGCGAACTTCACACTTTTCAAAACCGAAGTGAAATCCTTCAAGGCCCCAGGGCCAGTGGAAACTACGGCCCAAACTGCAGAATCCTATATAAACGCATTCTATGGACATCTCCAGGAATGCATGGATCATGCTATCCCAAACAAAATCAAGACCCAATCATCCAAAGGCTGGCGTCCAGTCTGGTGGACCCCTGCCATAAATAAACTGTACAACAGAAGGAGGAAGCTACTACATGATAGAGCAAAATCCCTAAAAGGGAAGGCATCTCTGATCAGTACTAGTAAAAATTACGATCCCTCATAAAATCCTCCAAAGCCAGCTTCGAGAGAAAAATTGCTCAGGACACTAAAGACAATCATAAGGCTTTTTTTCAGTTATGTTAGGAACCTAGGATGAAACTCCCAGACTTGTTATGAGTTGATTCTAAACGACAAAAAGTACACTGAACCCACAGACATCGCCAATATCCTGGCAGACAGGTTCAGTGCAAACTTCTCCACCCCCTCCCCCCCAAAAGAGCAAGTATCTATCCCGGCAGAGTGCAGCCTCCCAAACATCTCTGGCCGCCCTCTCCAAAGCAAAAAACACTGCTTCCATGGGACCAGATGGCGTCCCGGGTTGCATCCTACATGAACTCCAAGAAGAACTAATCCCTCAAGTAAAACTGCTGTACAGTCTCAGCCTCACTACAGGATATGTGCCCAAAGAATGGTGTACAGCAACAGTGGTCCCACTCCACAAAGGTGGCGCCTCTATGGACCCTGGAAACTATCGCCCCATAAGCCTGACTAGCCTAGTCTGCAAGGCTATGGAGATGGTCATCATGGAACTCATAAACAAAGACATTGGGGACCTACAGGCACTAGATCCTACCCAATTTGGCTTCGTCAAGGGCAGATCCTGCCTTTTGAACCTGGTTGACTTCTTCAAAACAGTCACCAAGGCCATAGATGAAGGGAAGGTAGTCCACACAGCCTATCTGGACCTCGCAAAGGCATTTGACACAATACCCTACTTGGGCATCATAGATAAACTATCCAGCCTAAATATAAACCCCTATGTCACAAGATGGGTCACAAACTGACTCAAAAACAGAACACACAGAGTCAGAGTTGCTGGAGCCATGTCAGACTCGAAACCGGTCACAAGTAGCGTCCCACAAGGTTCTGTCCTGGGACCTCTATTTTTCGGTATTTACTTTTCTGAGGTACAGGCCAATGTGGGAGGACTTTGGCTCACCAAGTTCGCAGATGACTGCAAACTGGGCGCCATAATCGACTCTCCAGCTGACATAAACATCCTTCAAAAAGGTCTCGCAGAGATGGATAACTAGTGCCAGAGCCATGGTCTAAAGCTAAATGCCAAAAAGTGTATAGTCATACCCTTTGGCAAAAACAATGTGCCCACAAATTACCACATAGGTGGTAACCCATTAAGTACAGAGAAAGTAATTAGGGATCTGGGGACCCAAGTTGATAGCAATCCCTCCTTTGACAACCACATTGCCAAAGTGGTTAGAAAGACCTTCTACATAGCCCACCTCATCATGAAAGGATTCACATCTAGAGCAAGAGAGGTAATCGTGCCCCTTTATTCATCCCTCATCAGGCCCATCATAGAATACAATGCCCCCTTTGGGATGTACCTTACCCGACACCTGCAGCAATTAGAAAGATCCCAAAAGTACCTCACCAGGAGGATCAAGGGACTCAAACAGATGCCATATGCTGCTCGGTTAAAAAACTCCAGCTCTACTCAGTTGCATACCGCCTACTTTGAGGCGATCTATGCTTGACATATAAAGCTGTGTCCAACCCAGAATTAATGGACATGCTCCACCTCAGTAAATCGAAATCCCTTAGAGCCATGCACTCGAGGGACTTGAACCTCAGCACAGAAATAAATAGAACATGCTGGAGGGACAGATTCATAACCCAGAGGCTCGCTTCGCTCTGGAATAGAATTCCAATTCATGTTAGGCAGAGCACCTGACTGACTCTCTTCAAGAAGAATCTAGATGAGTGGATGGGGGATCGTAGGTTTGTCCCGGGGATTACTTCCGTGTCACTATTAGACAGAGGCACAGTAAACTAAACTTTAAAAAGGGCACAGTATACTCAAATCAAGGGGTGGCGTAAGCCAAACACAATCGGGCTAGGCTTATAAATGCCCCAGGGGCAGATAGCCTAGTATGAACCTATGAACCTATGAACATGGGTCATTGGGTACAGAGTGATTAAGGCACTTTAAAGCAATTGTAAGTAGTTGTACACGGTTTGTACGGAGCTAGGCAATGCTAACCACTAGTTACAGTTTCTTACATTCAGTTAGCTTCTGCATTGCTTAATCTGTGTAGGCAATGCTTACCCCCATGCAAACACACTTAAATACACATACTAGTGCTTATATATGCTTACTACTACTTATTTGTGCTTAAACCTGCTTACTAGCGCCTTATTCATTATGACACTGACACTTCACATGTGCGTTTAATGCAGTACTCCAGTTCACATTTAAATGTTATTTAGTAGGTTATACAGCAAAAAACTGTTCATATACAGATTTCACAGGGAAAATGGATTGTGCTGCAGTGCCTGCTCATTAGGTGGATGCTCTGCCCACTACACTATTGCTGTGCTGTGTCATTTGCATAGATCTTCCTTGTTATCCTCTTCAGCCTTTTAAGCTGCTTTAACCGCAGCTAAACAATGGGCACACCCGCACACCTACAGTTAGCTTTAATTGGTGTTTTAAAAAAATAAATAAAATGGTTTCTTTATTTACTTTTTCAGAACTGTTGCTGTTGTACATGTGGGGAACTGTTGGTGAAGATATGCGGGCACCTATGAACAATCACACTCATCTCTTAACACTTTCTGCTTTTCTACATTGCAGGGGCAAGTTTATTCTGAGAGCTCTGCTCTCAGACACACCCCCTGCACTTGTACACTCTCTGTGTAAGCCTGGGAGCTCGGGCAGCGCGCCTTCATTAATATGCATGGCCCCACTGCCATCCCGCTCCTAAACAGGCACTTCCGTGTAGAACTAAGCTAGTCCTGCACGGAAGATTAGTGAATCCAGGGGGAACTGTTTTTCTAGGTTTTGTAATATCGGTGTATCTGTCCCCTCATTGAATGTTCTGTTTCACATTAATTTTATTTCATCTATTTCTCTTGATTTTGTAATGTGTGTAGACATTTATGTTTATTTATTTATTTATTGTAAGTGCCACTTCTCTGGGCAGTTGGTGTAAAGGGGTCTGGGTCACTTTACCCCTTAGCTACCAAGCAATAAATAAATCACGTCACTGTGGTTGAAGAAAAGCACAGATCTAATATAGTGTCATCTGTTTTTCTTTTAGTCTGAGGCACTCTTCACAGCTCTGAATTATTTGGGTTAAAGTCACTTGGCATCCATTTTAGATGCAGAGTACAGCTCCATATTTTTTTAGTGGAACACGTTAGAAGTTCCATAGTTCATATTTAATGGATGTCACTGCCCACTTAACTTCAAGCTATTATCATATTTCATAAAATGCAGATTTGTGTGGATATTTGTCATTTGAAGGTGCCTTGAGTCACATTTATAATTTCTTGAATATCTTTGGGATTTTTTTGTAATTTTAGTTTGCATTATACATTCCAGGAATATGTGATCCAGCAAAAAGAACATTAAAATGATTCATATTTTATGAGATATAATATTATTAATTAATGCAGCATTAATTAACATTTGCTAGATTGCAAGTTGAAATTCGGGAATGGTTATTGATTTTAATAAGATATTTGGAACAGAAATATTTTCAAAACTGCAGCAAATTATATTTGATTAATTATAGTTGTTAGTAAGTAGCTGTGTTACTAATCAATAAAATATAGTGCAGTGGTTAGAAATTAATATTATTTTGCAATGGGCCGTTGCACATGCATGGAGTCTAATAGCAGTTCAGTATTCCCAAAGCAAGGCTAGTATAGTATGTAGAAAGTTTTCAGTTTTCAACAAAGTCATTTAAAGCAATACATGTTCAACATTGTTTTGGTGAATAGTCCTGAGATTATGACGGAGGGTTTAACAGTAGATGCAAAAAACATGATAAGAGGTATTAGAATAATGCAGCCATGTTAATGCATCTAAATATGTACATACAGTTGCCTAACAGAGGGTACTCAAATCAGAGTTCTGGGAGATAGTGCAAATAATACTAACTCTTTCTAGTTTTTCAGACATGCTCCAAAGGTCATATTGTTAAAATAATTAATTCCAGGATCTCAAGCAGAAGTACTTTTGTGCAGTGCTAAGCATTTTTATAACTTTCTTATTTCTTATTTCGTCTTACTAGTTTTAGTCAACACTGTCACAATGCATTTAAGATCTAATTTGCCTCTTTTCTTTCCACCTAACTGAATGTTAATGATCTTTGTTATACACAGTTCAGTCCAGGTTATAGATTAGATGTGCAGCTCCCATAATGATGCATTCATCTTGGCATGCCCTGTATTTTTCATTTTAATGACTGAATTGTCTGGAGTCCACTTTGAATCTGTGAGTTAGCATCTGTGAGATAATGCCTGAAATGAGAGTAGTCTGCACATTTCTCTTCTCTGACTTCAATGCCACAAAAGGCCATAACTCCACTTTTACAACTTTAGAAAAGAAACCAGACCCTGCTTTTGCTCACTTTTCTCATTTCAGGCAGTTAAAATGATCAGCACACACTCTCTAATGCAACAGTAATATCCCTCCATACGTTATGAGCACTATGCTCCCACCCTTGACATAGGATAGCCATTAAGGTACTCTGTCTGTACAACTTCCTGGACTCTGATAATAATCACTGTAAATTACCCTTTTTGTATCTTGGGCAGTATAATCTGTTTCTAAAAAAAATGCCTGGCTAGCTTTCCAGTAAAACTAACATTTCCAGAATGATTAAAACGTCATGAGTCATTCATCTACATTTTCTATGTTTAAACTGCTATTATTTTCAGAATTAAATAGGGAGCATCATTATGTCTATAACAAAAACATTTGTGTATCAAAAACAAGGCATTCATTCTGATCAGGAAACTTTCTTTTTTATTATGGGTACTAATAAATGAGTTGCTTCAAGAATAATCATTTACATACATCTGTCTTTCTAAGAAAATGAAGATAGCAGGCCCATCTGTCAGACAGGATGCTGACATGAGACCACATCTGCCTGAGCTGGTGATAGCTCAGGTGAATGTACAAGATTTCATGGCATTTGACAAAAAGTATAGGGAAAGTTCTCCTTGTAGTGTAATTTCCACTTCAGGTTTCCCCTAAAAAGAGGCCACTAGCCTAGTTGTGCTAATCCAGTCAATGAAGATTAAATGAACCAAATAAAAAACAAAAATTAAAAATAAAGTGATAAAGGCAATGCACTTTAAAACTGGGAAACATGTCTGTCAAATCTGAAAATACATTAATTTTATTAATCTCTCAAAACACCTGCAGTTAGCAAATGCAATGGTAATAAAGAGAAAATAAAACACTGTCACTTTGAAATGAGGCATTATGCGAAATACATAAAGGGCTCTTTGTGAATGAAAGTAAAGCAGTAATCCTGGTGAAGTGAGGAAAAGGGAAAATTTGTATGATTGATGAGATGAGTAAGAAGACAAATTAAAAAGCTTGGTAAGGACTTGCAAAAACTGAAATTTAAACAACAGGTTTTGAGAGAGGCTATCATCTATGATGGTCTTCAATAAACTGTATTGATGATCTACATTTGAAACTATCAGGTAGTGTATTAATTTATTTGAAGATCAACAAGATATGTCATCCTTAATAACATTAATTGTTCTGCCTCTACATTTTGTTGTAATTTTATGCTTAGGATATCTGGGAGCTAAAGATCTCAAGCTGGATTATAACAGGGATATTGATTTAAGATATATATGACTTATTGTTCAACTTATAAGTAAGGGCATGGCATCTACGTTCAGAGAGGTCATTGTACCACAGTACTCAATTTTTGTCAGGACAGAGTATAGTTTCTCCTTTGGTATGTACCTGACCAGATGCATGCAGCAAATGGAACATCCACAAAGGTTCTTTACAAAAATAATATAGGGAGTAAACAGAATGTCCTATGCTGATAACATCAAATCCCTGTCTCTTTACTCTGTATCATACAAATTGCTGAGAGGTGATCTTTGTCTGGCATACAAGGCACCTTTGGACTCTGTTTTGATAAACTTTTTGCACATCTTCAAAACAAACAGCATATGAGCTACTAGATCAAAAGTCATACATTTTGCTTGCTGCCTACATAAGACATGTAGGAGAAACAATTCTGTTTCTCAGAGTAATCCCATTCTCTGGAACAGGCTCTCCATCCAAAATACTTCCTGTCTAACCCTATTTAAGTGCAACATGGACCAGTGGATGTGTAATCACAAATTCACAGATGGTGTGTCACCTATGTCTCTGATGAACTGAGGTAGTCAATAAATCACTCTTATATAAATCAAATTTGTGGGTCATTGTCATGCTCCTACACTAGCCCAGTAATTAAAGAGCCCCAATCCTCACCATTTGCAACAATGGGGGATGTGCACACAGGGAGGATGACAAGTATACACACAGTAAAGTGCAATTTCCCTTAAGAGCACACAGAGATCACAATCAGTCTGGGTCTGTTTTTTCCCTCTTCCTCCAGATCCCCAATAAGACGCCCACTGGCACAGCTATAGAGCTGAGTCCTTAGCCAGGGTTCCAAGCCAAATCCTCTAACAGTCTCTCTGTCTAAACAGTGCTTCATGTCCCTGCCCAAATAGCTGACACACACAGGCTTGGAGATTTGTCTTGCACACACACACACACACACACACACACACACACACACACACACACACACACACACACCTGGGAAAGGCCGACACATGTTTACTAGCTATGCCCCCTACTGCCCAGACCATAAGGTAGTTATCACTGCCACCAGAACCCCTTATCAGCTACTTTTAAGGCCCTTAGTAAAGAGTGTCCAATCCTACTGTGCAATGTTACTATTAATCCAAATGGTAGTCTGACCAAGACTTGCAAGTATATTTAGGAGTGGCCTGTACAGTGTCACCAAATACATATCCAAGTATTTTAAGAGCTTAAATATGTCTCACAAATTTCAGCCACAAATATAGATTAAAATATATTTAATAATAAATAACAAAATAACAAGACAATATTCAGTAAATCCAACATGGTTACTTCAGAGTTCAAAATCACAGGAAGTATTTAAAAGCACATTGCAGGACAGTCTCAAATAAATAAAGAAAACATCTAAACTAATCTTTACTATATTCCTATCTAAGTCTAAAAAGAGTTACTTCACCCTAAGAACTTACTTACAGAGCAAGGCAAGTGCAGATGGTGATGATGAGTGCATGTTGTTGCTAGATACAAAACAAAATACAAAATGCAAAGATTATCTCTGAGAGAGTTCTTAAATTAATATCAAATATTACTGCTGGGTCAGCTTGAATGACATCACTTTTTGTCACCTGACTTAAGTTCCCAGGCTAAACCCCCCCCCCCCCCATTGTAGCATTTGACATCTCCTTGTGAAAAATACATAGCCTGCAGATGTTTGCAGTTGCTAAAAGACATAAAATAATAAAACACTTACAAAACAATGCAGAAGGCACCCTAGTTCTAGGCATCTTCTCTCCTTGCTGCATTGAAACTCACTTTAATAACACAGTCGTAAAACAATTTGATTTTAACATATTTTCTTGATATTTTGCAAATTAACTCTGTATGTTCCAGTTTCTACTATTAAAACATATATTTGCACAGGTATACAGTTTATATTCATTTTTGTTCTTTTCCAGGAGGATACACTGCGGACACATTCTTGAAGGTCAGTACTGTACAAACCCTGTTCAACACACACTTCTTTACCAGTGGTTTAATATACACATAACATATAGTTCTAATACATTTGGTAACATAAACAATTGCATCATGCTGGTATTCACAAATGATATATAACTATTTACAAAATTCCAGATAAGCTTTGCTGGCAGCGTGACAGTCATATTTGTGTTTGGCTAGGCTTATAAGGGCTCTAGTGGTTGCAAGCTTAGTATACACCTATAAACCTTTGAACTTATGAAATCCACAATGAAGCGATCAAAAATATGTGACATCTAAGCCAATAACAGGACCAACATAATTCTTAAAAAGCAGTGCAGTGAATATATCTGTACTGCAGAATTTGAATCCAGTAAAATTTTGCAAAAGGAGCTTGCTTGCAGACCATTTTTTTCCCCTGACCAAATGCTGTAAGGGAGCTAAAGCATGTGATTTTGGCTGTTATTAATATTGTACTTATTAAAGGTGGTGTGGGAGGGGTGAAGCGATGTTTGATTGTAGGGTAGTGACTGGTTAGGAGTGTGAATTTTAGAACAGGAGGTAAGGTGTTAAGGACAAGAGTGTGGTATTGTACTGGGTAGAGTATTGGGCAGAACAGGGTACTGTGTTTAGAATTTTTTAACACATCTACCTCATTTCTCATTGTGACCAGCATCAAGCCATGTGTTTAGTACCAGACATTATTTTAGGGTAAAGTAATTTTCTTCAACTGTATAGGTATGGGGATCTTCTTTGTGTGTGTGTTTCTTTCTTTCTCTCATTTCCCTCAAAAGTTTCAGTGGAAAAGTCACAACAGGAACACACAAATCATGTTGTATTAGTTTGCCTTCACCTAGGTTAACAAGATGGTGTGTATTGTCCAACCTCCCATTGCCTGAATTCTATATTTTGTCCCAGTGATGTATAATTGCCATAACATTTGCCAGTAGCAATTAGTTGCTCATAGTATGGTTAAAATCTCGATTTTAAACTCCCTGTAACCACGGTGATATCACTAAAGAGAGAGAGTTGCCTGTGTTTTAAATGCTGAATGAAGGTGTTTTATACCTGATGCTTACAAGTCTGCTGTGAGGCCAGCTGACACTGTGGTCAGTTGGGCCATGAGTCATGTTTTTATTTATCAGATGTGGAGGAACTTGCTGTACTTCTGAGTTTTCAGAGGGTGGCTTAATGACTCTTGGTTGGGTCACAGTTCTGCAGCAGAGTGTCCAGGTCATGTAAGAAAGTAATTCTAGCTACTTTGAAGAATTCCTGTGTGCTGAATTACACTTTTTAATCAACCTAGGTTTTCTCAGTAGGCCTTACTGCCCTGGGGATGCTATTTATGTGGGAGGGATGGGGAACATGATGCAGAATCATTGTCATCTGGGACATGTTGTCATCATTCCAAATGGTGAAGACCTTCCCTATGTGTGTTTAGAATTTAAAAAAAATAACAAAGAGAGAATACAAAAAGAAAAACATCACAAAATAATAATATATTATAGATATTAATAGATACTGATGAAGCACAAGATTATCACTGGGAAGACTCATGCTATATGAACATACAGCTTTTAACACAAGGCTGCCATGCATGCATATATAACAAAAAAGTGAATAAATGGGAGCATTATGTGAGATGTACCACAGCAGTCCTACTTGTCTGCAGGTCCGGATTGTAGGAGAATCACTTCACACTTTGGACTGTCCATATGTGGCAGTAAATGCATGGCTAACACTAAATCTTGGGTCTATATTAGATTAACGAAGTGTCAGAACTTCGAATACCATATGGTCGACACCACATGATCGAAGTTCTGAAACTTTGAAAATCTAAAAAAAAAACAAAACAACAAAAGTAAGTGCTTTAAGCAGGGGGGCTGCGCCCTTCCTCACCCCCACATCCCTGCTACTTAAATATACCAACTCTGAAATCGCGCTACAGAGTAGAAAAGGGAAATCTTCCCTTTCCGCACCATTGTCTGTTAAAGTGCGATCTCAGAGATGGTATATTTAAGTAGCGGGGGAGGTGGGGGTGCAGGGGGGCTTGCTCCCCTGCTAAAACACTTTTAGTTTCCTTTTTTTGTTTTAGATTTTCAAAGTTTCAGAACTTCGTTGACCATATGGTATTCGAAGCTCTGAAACTTCATTAATCTAATATAGATCCATAAATCTTTTATTTTAACAATTTTAGTTAAAAGAATAGCATTTGTAATTGATCTCTGATGAAAGAGCCAGTGTCTCTGTATTCACAAGGGAAAAGCATGAGCAGCGGGCAGGGAGTGATGGAGATTTGGCTACTGAGAATGACAGGGATGTCTGTGTGGAGCACAATCACTTTGCTGTTAGCGACAGGTGTTTCTCAACTGTTCCTGAGTTGGGATAGTGTAGGAGGTTGCTAAAATTTCACTCTGTCCTTCCTAATACCTCCTTGAATTGACTCATTTTGCAAAAAGGTAATGGATTAGTCCTAATGAATAATTGTAATGATCTGAATTATAGACTTCTATCAGATCAAAAAATGAAGGTTACTGCACATTCTCTTACTTTGGCAATTTCTAAATTCATTAGTACTATTTTGCCCCTGATAAGCTTTGTTTATTTCAGGATTTGTCTGTGATGGTGGAGGTAAGAGGCTGTGAGATATGGTTATGTGCACCTATATCTATATATATATATATATATATATATATATATAATCGATATATATATATCTCTCTATATATATGGGTGTGGGTGTAAATGGGGGTGGTTAAGATGAGAGGATGAAGAAGTACAGGTATATATATATATATATATATATATATAATAAAATGAATAAATGAGTATGGGGTACGTGGAGGTGAGGGGAGTATAGAATAAGTAGGGAGGCATTTGGTTAAGGCAGTGGGGGGTTCCACTTCGGGTTGAGAAATCAAGATGGAGTTGGGGTGGAGCAAAGGGGAAGATAAGGTTGTTAAGTAAGTGTTATTTAGTTCTTTCTGTTCTATTACAGGATGGTGAGTTTGGGCCAGTTAAAGCAAAGATGGCAGGAGATTATGGCCCAACTTGTGGAGCTTTTCAGCTCACTCCAAGTCTGCAGCAAGTGGATGGGGGGGAGGGTCAGGAAGAACTGATGAATGACAGCAGAAGAGAAAGAGGGCAGAGATTTGCTATGAAGGCCACTGGACGGAGAGTGAAGAGAAGGCAAGTAAAGCAGAGTGGAGCTAAACTGGAAGCAGTGACAGAACCTTAGAATGAGCCATGTAACAATTGTGTTGATAAAGCGAGTGAGACAACAGTGTGGGGCCATTTATAAGATGAGTTGCTTTTAGGCTTAGTGCATAAACTCATTGACCAGGACACGATTAGGTTGCACGATCTTTTGTGGTCTAATGGACAGGATAAGGATTGTAGGTTTCAGTTGTGATCAGGGTAGAATACTATGGAGATGACCCCATGTGGGCCACCTGCTGGAGTCACATTAACTAGTCAGGACAGTAGAGTGCAGCATGGATAAATTAGGTGGTATGCTTGAGGACTGCAATGTTTTCTGTCCAGTGATGCAGTTGTTTTTATCACTCTGACTATACCATATCTGTGAAGGAAAAGATTTGGAGGGGTGACTGTGTGGAACTTTTTGACATGACTGATGCTAATGGAGTGTAGAGAATTGTGGAAGCAAAATATAGGGACCTATGTTTATCTCTGGCAGCAGAGTGTACAAGAGATGCAAGCAGATTTAGGGCTAGGACCTAGAATAACTGGGTCTTGGGGTTTGCTTATTTTATAGCAATGATTTTAGAGAAGGAACTCAAGCAAAAGTTGCTTTACTTGCATATTTTCTGACCATCTGGGGCCTCTGTTCTTTAGATGAGGGAACATCTAATTGTCTTATAATCATTGCTTCCAGGAATTAAAAGCAGTGGATAAGTTACTATGGTTGGAGTACAGGCATGCATATTATTGGTTAGGCATAATGTTAGAGCTAAAGGACAGATTAGTATGACACCTGAAGGGACAGGAGATAATGATAGGCATTACTGGGCTCTTAATGCTAGGAATTGTATTTGGCCGACTTGCAGATTTGATCTTGTGGCAATCCTCATGGTACTGGGTAGTGCTGACTCAAGGAAGGTGGTTCCTTGAACATTACTAACAGCAGGCTAGGAGAAAATTGTGAGGTGTTGGGGAAAGGCATGAAGTGTGGACAAGGGAATGAGAGGTAATATGCCCTTTTAATGGGGGGCTGGGAGGTCAGCCCTGTCTATTCCCTATTAGGATGGAGATCTTAACATGGCTACTGTGAGGGTGCCCAGACAAGGAGGGAAGTCTGAGATCTCTTGTGGGACTTTATGATACGATTTCCAATTAAATCTAGGGTGGCAGTTTACAATCTACAAGCTGATCAGGAGCAGAGACGATGTACCTCAAATCTCATTACAGAAGAAAGTGAAGGTGGTTAAAGTTTCAGTCTCCTCCATTCAGGGACACTAGAATTTAGCCACTGGGCTTGATTCTGCAGAAGAGGCCAGACACATTCTACCTCATTCACCACCTTTCTATTCCATATTGTAGCTCAGTCACTGGTGGTAAAGAAAAAATGGAAGTTCAGGGTTCAATATGCATCATTGGATGAAGCAGTCCAAGTAATGTAGAGCTTCCCTGACTGTTGAATGGCAAACCTTGACTTATTAGGCATCAAGACTGGCCAGTCTTGGGTATGTGGCTAAAGGGTAAATGATATTTGAGAAAGTAATGTCAGTTGGTTTTGTAGTAGCCTGTGCCACCTTTGAGAAATTTAATTCAGCTGAAATAGGCTATAGGACCGAATGCAGTGTACTACCTTGATGACTTTCTTATATAAGGCAAAGGAAAATGGGTAGTAACATGGGGTGTACATCTGTTTGTACATCAGTGCAAAGAACTCATAATACCCCTAGTGGAGGGGAAGCTGGAAGGGCAGATGCAACGGTAGTAGTATTTTGCCTACCAATGGAAAACTTAGTAAAATTGAACGACAAACTGAACTGTATTTTAATCAAGGAGAAAGTTAAATTCAAGAAAATAATGAGGGTACTTGATCTTCTGAAATCCAAATGCTGGGTACTTAGTCCTAGGTGAATATTTAACAGGCTGTTAACCAACTTAATCAAGGGAAGGAGAGATATGTATCATTGGGTCAGAATACCCAAATTGTTTAAGGAGGACATGGACATTTGGGACGACTTCCTCCATCAGAGCAATACAGTGTCCTTTGGAAAACGGAATGGGAGTCCTCTGTGGAGATGTAGTTGTACACAGATGCTGCTGCAGTGCTGAGAATCATGGCCTTTTTCAAATGTGAATGCTAGTTGAAGGGTGGTCTGAGAAATGGTCGGTGGAGTGGAAGAAAGACATCACCTTTTCAGAGTTCTTGCCCATTTGAGCTGGTATGATTGCTGAGCACCATGAGGGTGATGTTTCATTTTGACAACCTAGCTGTGATTCACATGTTATCCAAAAGATCAACAAAGTTATGATTAGTGCAAGGTATGCTAAGAAGTTTAATGTTGCATTGCCTCAGAATTAACTTGTCTTTTTCAGCTAAGCATATCCCAGGTAGTACTAATGCACTTACTGGCAGTTCATCCTGATTTTAGTTTCACAGGTGTCAGAAGCCAGGCACATGGGTCAGGTGAGTCCAAAAGCTGGAATAGCTGGCTAAAGTTAGCAAGGTGTTTAGCGGAGCAGTCCTGTGTTAATTCAACCAGACGATCTTATAGGGCAGTGTTAACTGCTTTTATGGATTTTGCAAGTGGAGTACAAAGGGCTGAGAAGAAATGATCTGTGAAATGTTGTTGAATTATCTGGTTTTCAAGTGGGAGCAAGAGAAGCCTATAAGAGGCTTTGAGGTCTATTTGGCTATAATGAGTGCACCAAATGGATTTTCAGGGGTTAAGAATTTCACTGAACTCAGTTGCATATTGAGAATGGTGAGATGCTGAACAAAAGTTCAGTTTTTGATAGTTAATGTTCATTTTCCATTGGGTAAGCTCTTGTTATGAGTATTATTAAAAAGTTTTGATGTCTTGGCTTGATCATATAAGATATATGTGTTATGGTCATCACTGGCCATTTTCATGTATGTAAGAGTATTGTATGTCAATGAATTGCAGGATAATCCCAGATGGAAAAATGTGTATTTTATAGATACAGAGGTGTTGATAAGACTAAGCAGATCTAAAGATGATCATAACGGGAAAGGACAGCAGATGGTTTTACCCAGAGATAGAGATATATTGTGTTCGTTGGTTTGGGAATTAACACTGATGAGATTGAAACCAGGAAAGTCACTGGATCTCGTCTTCCAGCAGTGAGATGGTGGGCTACTCGTCTACTCTCACCAAGGAAGCTTGTGATCATGATTAGAAGAAATGTGGGATCCCTGGGCATTTCAAGGGAATGGTATTCTACGCATTCTTACAGGACTGGCTGGACATCAGATCTGGCCAGTGAAGGTAAGTCGTGTGAGTATATTATGTGACTGGGTTGATGGGCATCTAACACCTTTTTTTCCTACATGTGGTAGCACAGATAATTCACTTTAGGTATCACATGTACATACTATTGATTTAATCTTTTTTGCAGGTAAGAACAAGGTTGTGCTGTTGGACAGCTCCTTTATTTATTGTGAAGTTAAACAAGCAGCATGAAGCTTGAGGGTGTATCTTTGGGCCTTGATCCATAAAATGTCTGGGTTACTTGGTGAGATCACAGAGGTTTGCAGTGCAGACATTTGGTGGGTATGCCTGAGAATGTTCAGACAGCTTATGAAGTAACTCTTGTATGTCATATATTTAGGGACAATGATTTGGGTGTGGTATCCAAGCACAATGTCATCATAGATCATTAGGTATATGATAATTAGTTGAAGACTGGCTCACAGACAGGACCTGGGAGTTATAATTGGGGAGTCCACCTCTGCAAAGAGGCCAGTCACAAGTGAAGTCCTTCAGGGATAGGTCCTTGGACCACTCCTTTTTGACATTTACTTCTCAGAAGTCAAGGCCAATGTCTGTCTGACTAAATTTGCAGATGATTGCGAACTAGGAGCTGTCATTGAATCTTACATTGACACAAATGTTCTTCAGGAGGGGCTGGCACAGATGAACAACTGCTGTCAGAGCCATGGAATAAAACTAAATGCAAAGAAATGCATAATAGTATGCTTTGGGAAGTCATCCATCCCTGGTAACTATCACATTGATAACACACCCCTTAGAGCTGACCCAGTAGTCAGGGACTTAGGGACACACATAGAAAGTAATCTAGCCTTTGATCATCATGTGTCTAGAGTGGTGAGGGAATCATTCTATGTGGTGCAACTTATAAACAAAGGTATGTCATCTAAGTCCAAGGAAGTCATTGTTCCACTGTATTTGGCATTCATCAGACCTATCATTGAGTGCAATGCCCCCTTTGGTATGCACCTATCTAGTCATATCCAACAATTGGAACATCCACATAGGTTTCTCACTAAAAGAATACAGGGCATAAGTAATATGTCGTGTGCAGACCACCTGAATGCCCTAACCCTGTATTCTGTCTCCTACGGACTTTTCAGAGGAGCTCTATTCCTGGCATACAGGGCATTATCAGACCCCACTCTGATGAACCTCCTGCATATCCACAAAACAAATAACACCAGAATTATCCATTATAAAGACTTAAACATTACCTGTGATATAAATAAGACCTGCTGGAGAGATAGCTATGTATCCCAGATACTACCCCATGCACACTCCCCATCCATACAAAGCAGAGTTCCTCCCAAACCCAGTTCAAGTGAAACTTGGACAATTGGATGGGAAATCAGAAATTCATCCCTGGTTTGGCACCTATGTCTCTAATGGACACAGGCAACCTCTAAATGATTCATTTCACAGGCCCATGCTAACACTTATCAAGTGTATCAGAACTTGTCAGAGATTTGGGATGCATGGCTAGGCTTAAAAAGGCCCTTGTGGATGTTAGCCTAGCAAACACTTATGAAGCTAAGAGAAATTTCTCGGCATAATGCTGATTTGTCCAGCTATCATTTGGAGATTTGCTGTCAGTTCTAATGTGATGGAGACCACCAGAAAATTTGTTAAGCATAGAGTCAAGAGAGTAGGGACAGCCTTAGGTTACTCAGTGGTAAAACACTTTGATTTTGTGACAGAGCCCCTTTGTGGTTTAGAGCTGATGATGTTCACCTTAATGACATAAGTATGAATTTATTTAATGCATATCTTATATTGTTTTGAAAGAACATATTGGCATACTTTTTGGTGGGCTTATCAGTGCTTATTTGGAAAGAAGGAGGAAAACTGCTGCTTTGGTAATATGGAGTGTTGAAGGATCCTTTCTTTCAGGGAAAGAGGTCTTTCTTTTCTTTCCCTTCCTCCCTTCCAGAAATGTAAACTGAGTGAGTGGGGCCTATGCTGGTTTGGAAGAGTTTGTTGGTTTGGTATTTTGTGAGCAGCAGTATGATGCTGCTATATGGATAGGTTTAATGGTGACAAGTAATTTCTCTTCCACTCTACCCCATTTTGTTTTCCATTTGTTGCTGAGTTAACTTGTTGATCTTCTACAATGGTTAAGGTGATCATTCTGCCATGCTGCCTACATTTTCTGCTTGGAATTGCTGTTAATAGTGCTTTCCTTTAAGCAATTCTATGTATAAAATCATTTTGCCATAAAGTTGGTTAACAATGTCTGTTGTTGTGTTCATTGTCTCAAGCATGCGATACAGGGACACATGGAGTTTTTTGCAAACTTTGTCCCTGACCACATGCCGTAAAGAAGATGAGAGCTATGCTTCTGCTTGTTACTATGTAATTGGAGAGGTAGCGAGTAAAGGAGGAGCAGTGGTGGGCAGTATGGTCAGTGCTGGGCTGTGCTTTGTTAGCAGTAAGTATCTGATGACAGGAAGTGAGATGATAAGGATAGGGGACTGGTTATATATTGAGTAGACTACAGTACATCAAACTGTTTGGCACAGAGTTCCAGGATTTCCCACTCTCCATGATTATAGGGTTATTTGATGAATGGCAGAAAGAAGGATCCTTCTTTTGAAGGAAGAATGTTCATCTTTTCCCTTCCTTCCTTCCAAAAGTTTATACTGATGGAGTTGTGATATATGCTGCTTTGGTGGAGTCTGTTGGTTTGGTATTTAGTGAGTGATGGGTGGTATGAAGCTGCTGTCTGGGTAAGTTTAATGGGGAGAGGTGAGTTACTTCTTTGATGCCACATTTGTCGTCCGGTTGTTGTTGAGTTAGTTTGTTTGTTTTCTCCATATGGCTAAGGTGAGCATTCTCCCATGCTGCCTGTGTTTTACGTCATTGGTTCCCAAACTGGGTGCTGTGCAAAGATTCCAGGTGTGCCACAAAAAAGGTGTAAAAAAAGTACTATCACAAATGCTGAGAACTCGTCTTTTCATCCATTCTCATTATAAATGTTAATTGAATAAGATATACTATAATATTCAATTAACATTTGTAATGAGAATGGATGAAAAGACGATTTCTCAGTGTGTTCAGTGCTTACTGGCATTACAAACTTTATACTTGGTAGCTTCGGGATGCAATCCACTAGAACTGAAGCTAGCAGGTAAGCAAAGTCCGACCAAGGCATCTGAAAAGTCGATTTCCCAGCGTTTTTAGTGCTTACTTACTGGCATTACAAACTTTATACCTGGTAGCTTCGGGATGCAATCCACTAGAACTGCTAGCAGGTATGCAAAGTCTGATCTAGGCATCCAAAAAGTCAAAGCAGTTTTCTAATATCAGACCCTAACTTTAAAAAAAAAAAAAAGATACACATAACTTACACAGACAACATTTTTTTATAAAATGCCTAAAAAAAGTTAGAAATGTACACTTCTTACTTTCCGGATGCCTAGATCAGACTTTACATACCTGCTAGCAGACTATAAAAAAAAATCCTGCAATCCATTTTGTTCAAGCTAGTGAAAGTGATGGCGAGTGTCACATATGATGAAATAACAGACTGCTACTACACGAGTCAGAAATGATGGTTACAAAATGCTCCGGGAAGTATTTTTTCTTTATAAGACAACACCTGCTTTACCATTCCTTTGCAAAATACTAACATTTACTTATGTAAATTGCAGAATTCAGTGCTATTAATTATAGAACTGAGCTAGAGCTCGACACTGAGTATTACACTGCAATATGTTACCTGTTAACTTGGGCTATTATTCACATGTACATGGACTTCATTATTCAAACGGCTCACTTACATCTATAAAAACTCAATCTTTCCTTATGGAATTTTACACACACACACACACACACACACACACACACACACACACACACACACACACACACACACACAAGGAATAATAAATATACTGGGAATAATTTTCTTCATGATTTTGTAACCAGGAATTGTGTGATATGTGTTAGAAATCTGGCAACACTGTGCGTGATTATGTCAACATCTTTGTTGTATGACAGGTGAAGAGAGAAGTTGAATTGCACGTTAAATAAAATAAGCATTTTTTTTTTTGGTAACAATGACCTCTACATCAAAGTATCAAGTGGATTGCACTTCTGAAGATGATAGTAGTGATTGTAATGAGAGTACCAGCGAAAGTTGCATGATTGCTGACCAGCCAAAAGCCAAGGCTTCTGCTGTTATGAAAACAAGGCTTTATTCAGATAATTATGTCAATTATGGTTTTACATTTGTTGACAAACAGGGCATGCAACAAACATGTTGCATTATATGCCACAAACTTCTATCAAACGAAGCCATGGTTCCCAGTAAGCTGCAGTGCCATTTAAAAAACAAACATCCTGCTGCTGCTAAGAGAGACCATCTTTATTTTAAATGTTTGCTACAATCTCAGCAGAAACAGGTTCAGTTTTTTACAAAAGCAGTTACAGTTTCTGACAAAGCGCAACCTGCCAGCTTTCAAGTGGCAGAATTAGTTGCAAAAAACATGAAGCCACATACTGTTGTGGAGAGTTTGATAATGCCAGCATGTCAGCTGATAGTAAAAACATTGTGAGGTGATGAGGCAGAGAAAGTTTTTGCAAAAATACCATCATCCAACAATACTGTTGCACGAAGAAATTAAATTATGTCTGATGATATTAATTACAGTGTTTGCAACCAGCTCAAAATCTGCAAGAGATTGTCTCTCCAACTCAAAGAATCTACAGACATCAGTGGTAAAGCACAATTAATGGCATTTGTAAGATATCCAAATCAACAGTCACTTATTGAACAGTTACTGTTTTGCAGAGAGCTAATTCAAACACTAGGAGAAGACATATTTAAGTGTGTATGCACATTTTTTGAGCAACGTGGATTGTTATGGCAATGGTGCACCTCAATTTGTACAGATGGAGTGCCTTCTATGACAGGATGTGTCCGTGGATTCCTGAGTTTGGCAAAAGCAACTAATCCAAACATAACCACAATGCACCGTTTCATTCACAGGGAAACCCTTGTAAGTAAAACACTGCCATCTGATCCACATACGGTCTTACATGAAGTGATGCAAATTGTTAATTACATCAAGTCGCATCCAGCCAAAAGCTGACTTTTTTCAGAACTATGTAAAGATATGAGTCCTGATTATATCACTGTTTTGCTACATAATGATATCAGATGCCTGTCCAGGGGAAAAGTTCTCGCATGTGTTTGCGAACTTCACCTTGAATTGAAAAAAATTTTTCTTCAAAATCAACCACACAATGAATTTGCAACGTTACTGTCTGATTCCTCCTGGACCAGTAAAGCTTCATACCTTGCTGACATATCTGAAGTCCTGAATTCAGTGAATTTAGGTATGCAAAGTGTTGATAGTAACATTCTTTCTGTCACCAACAAACTGGAAGCATTTAAATGCAAAATTGATTTGTGGCAACCGGAAGTAGAAACAGCAACTTCAATTCACATGTTTCCAAATGCAACACGAGCTGATCCTGGAGGAGTTGCATTACACGACCTGATTCTTGAACACTTAGCTTTACTAAAACAACAAATTCAGCACTACTTCCCATCTCTTGATACATCTGATAAAGATTGGGTTAGGAACCCTTTTCATCAGCACAAGAATTTAACTGGACTTTCACTAACGGAGAAGGAACAGTTGATCGATGTTGAAACAGACAGATCATTGCAGATCAAATTTAACTCAGTTAATTTGGCACAGTTTTGGCTTAAAGTTGAAGCGGAACATCCTGACATTGGAGCAAAAGCCATTGAGGTACTGTTGCCTTTCTGTACCACTTACCTGTGTGAAAAAGCATTCTCTGCAATGACTTCCATAAAAAGTAAGCAGAGAGAGAGACTTTGAGATGTAGAAAACGATTTGAGAATATGCTTGTCGAAAATTCCAGCCAGACTTGAGCATTTATCTCGTAATATGCAGTTATCAATCTCATTAATTGATATGTGATTTTAAATAAATGTATTGACTCAATATGTAATGTTAATCTAAAGTTGTGCTGCATTTTTTGTGTTTACAATGTTTCTATATAGTCACATTATTAAAAAATATTTATTCCAAAGAGTTTTCAAATGTTCTGATAGTGTTGTCTGACAAAAAAAAATATTGGGTGCCATGGCTGGTCTAAAAAATTTTAGGGTGCCCTGGGACCAAAAAGTTTGGAAACCACTGTTTTACATTTTCATTTGTTGGCATTATTGCTCTTTTACTTAATAAGCAGTGATACATGTGATATCATTTTGCAGTAAAGTCTAATCACAATGCCTATTGTTGTATTCATTGTTGTCATGAATAAATTATGAGGATAAATTATCATGTTAAAGGCTTAGAGGTGAAAAAAATGCTAAGTAATACAGTCAACATAGTTATAATATCTTAATGTAAGTCTGAGTATTTACTTAGAAAAATACGTATATAACATGATTTCAAACCTATTAAGTTATAATTTGCTTAGTTCATATTTTAAAAGTACCATAACTAAAATGGCAGTAATGCTAGCAGTGCAGCAGCAACAATTTTTTGTTTACTACTGCAAACTTATTTTTACTCAGGGACCATTTTAAAAAATGCAAAAAAAAACATATATATATATATATATATATATATATATATATATATATATATATATATAAAACACATACACACACACACACACACACACACACACACACACACACATATATATATATATATATATATATATATATTAGATATAAATATAGATGTTATTATTATGTGGTTACTCAAGTGTCATAACTCTAAAGTGCAACACTGTCCCCCGGATTCTCAAAAGCTTGCACGGAGTGCAAGATTGGTGCAGGACCTTAAGCAGGAAATATGTCTGCCCTGCAATCCAGGAACAGCTTGCAGGGATGTGCACGAGCGCTCCTGTACTAATCCTGCATGGACTAAGCCCTGGTATGCAAATCACCCCATTAGCAGGTGGACTCTATGCAAATGAGGTGATTTTGCAATCCAGGAAGCTTGCAACAGTGCATTCAGGACTAGTGCTATCTGAAGAAATTTACTCGGTTAGTAACCGAGTACATTTCTGTAAAATCCAAAATGGAGCTATGACAGCCCCAGATAAAGGCTGCATATCATGTAGTAAGCATGTCAATGGCTAAGTATAAGGCCATTGGCATTGCAAACAAAAAAAAATGTAAAAATCAACTTTTATTTTTTTAGCCAATCGCGGTTGTTTAAGCGTAGGGCAGCAGCACGAAAACAGGACGGGGGGGGGGATAATAAAATAGACCTAAAATAAGCAGTCTAACTAAAATCACTATTCTGCCATGCAAGTCAATGGCAGGTGGAAGACAACCTGGTCAGTGAGTAGTGGTTGCTAAGGGGGGAGGCTCAGTGTGAGACATGTAACTATGCATTAGCAGGCAATCCTATGGAAATGAGGTGAAGGATAGTGAATCCCAGTTTTCCCCAGCATGTGAGTCAGGTCCCAACAGAATAAGAGCATGATTAGCTTGGTGCAAATCTAGGGGTTAGGTGAAATCATGGGGGGGGTGTATCCGGCATATTGTAAGTGGATTGGAGCCCTGTGGCTCGGGATTGCTCCTAGCTTAGCACAGCTAAGTAGGGGGTGTGTTTGAACCTGCTTAGCACTCTGTACAAAGCCTAAGTGGGTGTGCACACCATGTACCAGGTTTTACAGGAAGAAAAAAGAGGTTAAACCAGGAAATAGCAGCAGTGTGCACATTTGAGTACTCTGTTTGTGCAACGTGCACACAGGCTTAAACAGAAAGGCAACGGGAAGGGAAAACAGCAGTTGGAAGGTAATCAAGGAGAACTAGCTTAGCTGGAAGGTGAAATATATCAGAATCAGTCAATTACACAGGCAGAAGACCAAACCAGACCAGAACACTACTATAAACTATGCAAACACCTTCCCCTCTGGTTTTTCCCACTCTCTACACCACCGATATAAACAAGGAGGGAACTTTTAACCCTCAGTACAGCAAAATGATAGGAGCTGCAATAGCTATCATACTACAACTTGTGGAATAGGCTGAGGGTTGTGAGGATATGAATGTTGTCCACCAACCCACAGTGAGGAGACGGAGAAGAGTGTACAGACTCAGGGTAACATACCAGGGGCTACATGAGCTGGAGATAGTGAACTATCTTACACTGACACAACTTTCTATTGCACACAAAATTTTGTACCAACCTAATAACACTCCAATTCTTTCACAGCTTTTACCCCGTTATAACAATCTTACCTCCCTTCGCTCCTCTTCTAAACTCTTGACCAAACCCATAAAAGCTCACAACTTAGCTGGTGACTCACTATTCACTAATACCACAGGCCAAGTATGGAATTCTCTACCTAGGGATATAACACTAATCACATCCCTACCCCTCTTCAAACAACATATCAAACTGTACTTCCAAAATCACTGGCTTTGCTCATGTAATACTCCTGACTAACTTTTCTACCCCCCTCTCCTGACCTTCAACCTCTCCTGGTGCTTTATATCTAGCATATACCTTTCCTCTCACTTCAATTTCACTCTTTGTTCTGACCTATTTTTCTTACCTTTCCCATATCCTCTTGTTAGTCTCTCTTTTTTCTCTCATCTCTTGACTACTATCTCATTCCTATCCTCTCACATTACTTAATTCCTACTCCTTCTCTTTCCACTCTATTTTTTTTATTGTAGTAGGAGCCTTATGGCATAGCCTGTATGGAATTTATTAAGTAGCCCTTGAAACTGTCCTATCTCTAGTCAGGACTTTTAATGATAATGTACCTTCTCTTTGTGAATTTGATTCGCCTAGTTTATTATTAGCAATTTGTACTCATTCTTGTTTTTTACGATTGTTGTCTTACTTGTATTCTTTGTGATTATTAAAAGTATGTCTCACTGTTATGTTCTATGTGGAGCTTTTCTCCCCGGGCCTCTACTGAAAATGGAGATATATCCAGCTAGACTAGCCCGGTTAACAAATGTAAAATAAAAAATAAATAAATAAAAGTGCAATAGGGTGGACAGGGAACTCCTACAGCAAATTGTTAAGCTGTGCCGGCTATTCCTGACACACAGAGCAAACAGAGGGGAACTCATCCCAGTGGATACCAAGGTATGTGTAGGCCTAAGAATACTAGCTACAGGTACCTTCCAAAGGCCAACTGGGGATATGATGGGGATTTTACAGACATCAACATCCAGGGTACTCCACCAGTTTCTGGATGTCATGTCAGCACATGTCTGTGAACACATATATTTCCCCAACACCCATGAGGCATTGGCCAGCAATATCCAACTGTTCCACCAAATACTCTGAGGTAGTGGGTGCTATAGACTGCATGCACATATGCATCAAAGCACCACCCAGTGAGCGGGGAAGGGTCTACATCAACCACAAGGGCTTCCCCTCCATCAACTGCCAGGTTGTGTGCGATGTCCAGGGCATAATAATGAATGTGTGTACTGGCTGTACTGGAAGCTATCACGATTCCCACAATATGACATCTGCCACAGCTGTACCACAGATTTGTCAGTGGGGACATCCCTCATGGTCACCTAGTGTGGGATGCTGGATACGCACTGGAGCTGTGGCAGATGACACCCATCAGAAATGCACACACACCTGAACAAGAATTCCATAATGAGGCACACACACAGACCAGAATTATAGTAGAGCATGTGTTTGGGATGCTGAAGTCAAAGTTCCAGTGCCTGGACACATCTGGTGGTGCCTTGCAGTACTCACCAGCTACATGTACCCAAATTGTCCTTGTATGTGCCATGCCACACAATATGATCCTGCTGAAACAGCTGCATCAGGAACAGCACGGGGCATGGCCACACACCCCCCCCCCCCACCATTGCCAAGGCCTGCACAGACACAGAGTGACTTGGAGGAGGAACAACCTGAGCCTGCTCCAGTAGGCAGAAGGAGGCGTGCCCAGTATGCCCTGACCTTAGCAAAGAGGCAATGCATAGCATATACACTGACACAGGAGGGACCCAGGGAATAACACCTCTCTCTGACTCTCACATACAGTAAAAGGGATGCCAAACATTACATTACCTGTGCCTAGCCATGTGTAGGGAGTGTACTATGTACATCTGACATAGGCAGCCCTGCAGCACCATCCTCAATACTGGGGCAACCAAAATGTTAAGTGACTCACACATGCCAATCGGGGGGGGGGGGTCACATACCCATCAACAGTCACAGCCAGCAGGACAGGTGTAGACAAACACAAACAAAGGCGGTGCTATGGCCTCTGAATGAGGCCTATGGGTAACCTCCCCCCAGGCCTACACAGACAGACTACAGCAGGTCAGGCAGTGGGACATCAGTTCTGAAGGGTAGGAAGTCAGAAACTAATATGTAGGTAATTAAAAGCTAAGATCTGTAGTACACTGGTATGCCTCTAGTCAGCACGATAGGTAAGACAACAGACTGAAATGGAGTACCCAACATACCAGTACAGTCCTAGAAAATGTGTACAAGTGTCAGGTCTGCCCCCTCATCCTATGTAGAAATGTAATCACAGTCAGGTTTGCCCCCCCCATCCTGTGTAGAAATGTAGAAATGGTCAGGTGTGCCCCCCATCCTACATAGAAATATAATAACAGTCAGATGCCCCCCCCCACATTCCTGTGTAGAAATGTAGAAATAGTCAGGTGTGCCCCCCCATCCTACGTAGAAATGTAGTAACAGTCAGGTGTGCCCCCCAATCCTGTGTATGAATGTAGAAATAGTCAGGCGTGCCCCCCCATCCTACATAGAAATATAGTAACAGTCAGGTGTGCCTCCCCAACAATCCTGCATAGAAATGTAGAAATAGTCAGGTGTGCCCCCCCCATCCTATGTAGAAATGAAGAAATGTAGTAACAGTCCATGCCAAATGATCGATGGATACCCTGCAGAGACAGCATGCTACCTGTAGGTGTACAACACAAAGGTCAGCACTGCAGTACAAACAACCTGGACTTGATCCACACATTCATTACAGATGGCCACATTGGGCATGCCCACACACTTAGAGAAATGAAGGCAATGTCAGTCAACAACATATTGAAAGGTCATACCCGGCATGCTCACACACTTAAACACATGAAGGCCATGTCTGCAAACACCAGTGGACCAGACATATCTGGCAGTCACAGATGTTAGTGTAGATGCTCCTCAGTATGCACCACTCATGCTTTGCACACACAGTGGATAGGAATACAGGCATATATGTAAGGACAACACACTATAATAAGCCAAAGGTAGACATACATAGATGTGTGGAAGAGGGTGACTGTGACAAGGAGCCATCCAGGCCTGTCCCACCCAGCACACAGGCAAAGGACAACAACTACATGAGGGTCAGATGCCACTCACGGCAGATACTAGCCACTAGTATCCATCAGCATTACAGAGTATGTGGTGCACGTGCCAGCTGTGCAACATGACTGTTCAAGGAAGTAGTCATCTAGCAACTGTATACATGTACCTGTAAAATATGACCCAGGTTGTGTCCGCATGTGACGTGTCAACCCCTAGATAAATGGGTTATGGCTCATGCACACACACTGTCATCCCCATAGCCCCCCTATGACAAGCCTGCTGAGGTCATCCTCTGTCTGACTCTGTCTGTGTAGAGAACAATTTTTTTTAGGATAGTCACACTCCCTACAATTGAAATGCTCTACTTTGGTAAGGCCACTGATGTCATCCACGTAAAAATGTATCCCTGGGAAGGTTGTACCCCAGTAATCTCTGTAGTGCATGCCATAACTGTGTGCTGCTGTAGTGTGATAAACTAGTTAGGTAGAAGTACTAACCCCAGCCTTGGCAACTGTGTGTTTGTGTGTCTGTCTGTTTGTGTAGAAGGCAATGTTTTTTTAGGGTAGGAACACCCCCTATAAGTTAAATGCTCTACTTTGGTAAGGCTGCTGATGTCATCTCCTAGAAATACATCTCTGGGAATGTCATATCCCAGTAATCTCCATAGGGCATGCCGTAACTGTGTACTGCTAAAGCGTGAAAAACTAGTTAGGTAGGAGTTCTAACCATAGCCTTGGCAATTGTTTGTGTGTGTGTGTCTGCCTGTGTAGAAATCAATACTTTTTAGGGTAGTTACATCCACTACAATTTACATGCTCTACTTTGGTAAGGCTGCTGATGTCATCCACCTAGAAATACACCTCTGGGAAGGTTGTATCCCAGTAATCTTGGTAGGGTGTCCTGTAACTGTGTACTGTTGCAGTGTGATAAAGTAGTTAGGTAGGAGTTCTAATGCCAGCCTTGGTAACTGCGTGTGTGTGTGTCTGTCTAACTCTGTCTGTGTAGAAAGCAATGTTTTTTAGGGTAGTCACACCCCCTACAATTTAAATGCTCTACTTTGGTAAGGCTGCTGATGTCATCCACCTAGAAATACACCTCTGGGAAGGTTGTAGCCTTGTAATCTCCATAGTAAGTCCTGTAACTGCGTACTATTAAAGTGTGATAAAGTAATTAAATAGGTGTTCTAATCCCAGACATGACAAGTGATTGTGCGTTTGTCTGTCTGTGTAGGGCACAATGCTTTTTGGGGTATTCACACTATCCACAAGTCAAATGCTCAACTTTGGCAAGGCTGCTGATGTCATCCACCAAGAAATACACCTCTAAGAAGGTTGTAGCCTAGTAATCTATGTAGCGTGTGCCATAACTGTGTGCTGCTGTAGTGTGATTTAGAACTCGGTAGGATTCTATTCCCACCCATGGCAGTTCTGGATGTTTTGTGTGTGTTTCAATGTCTGTTTATGGAGCAATGCATTAGAGGCTAGTCACACTCAGTACATTTCAAATGCCCTCCTTTTCCAATCCTGCTGATGTCATTCATTGTGAAATACACCTTTGGGAAAGGATTTATCCAGTAATCCCAGTGGTACGTCCTATAACAGCTCCATGCTGTAGTGTGATATAGACCTCTGTTAGGGTTCCTATACCTACACAAGTTAGCTGTGGATGTTTTGTGTGTGTTCCAATGTCTGTGTAGGGAGCAATGCATTTTAGGCTAGTCACACTGAGTACAATGTCAAATGCCCTACTTGGCAATCCTGCTGATGTCAGCCAATGTGATATAAACATTTGGGAAAGGAGTTTTCCAGTAATCACTGTGGTGTGTCATATAACTGCACCATGCTGTAGTGTGCTATAGACCTCTGTTATGGGGATTTATACTCACACAAGTCGGCTGTGGATGTTTTGTGTGTGTTCCAATGTCTGTGTAAGGAGCAATGCATTTTAGACTAGTCACACTCAGTACATGTCATATGCCCTACTTTGGCAATCCTGCTAATGTCAGCCAATGTCTTATACATCTTTGGGGAAAGAGTACTCCAGTAACCATGGCATGTTCTATAACTGCATAGTGATGTAGTATAATAAACTAGTTAGGTAGGGATTTTACTTCCAGACATGAACGATTGTGTGTGTGTGTGTGTGTGTGTGTGTGTGTGTGTGTGTGTGTGTGTGTGTGTGTGTGTGTGTTTGTGTGTGTGTTTGTTTGTAACTTGTATCCTGTGTGGAGGTGGGTGTGAGTGTATGACACCTGGGCCCAATGTAGAGTGGGTTTTGCAAATTTCTTATATGGTGGCCCTAGTATATATCACAATGTCCACTGTACAGGGATAACAGATGTGAAATAGCTGAGAGGCTGGGGTGCAAATCCATACCCATACATGTGACATCAAGGCCAGGCAATCACCCTAATATTACCCAGAGCACACTCTCAACCCATGTCTCATACACACACACACACATATGCCGAGGCAACAGCCAATATATGTGTAGTAGACTGCATATTGGCAACTGATAGTAACTATGGAGTGAATGCAGTGGCCTATAGAGGGGATGGCACCCTGTCCATCTGTCCAATAGACACATACATGCAGACAGTGCACCTTCCCCATGTTCCCCACTGGACCCCTGCAACACCTGTGGTGCCATCTCATGTGACCCACAAAGGACATACCAAGCATGAAAACATGCTCTGTATGGACAGATGCCACTGACACCAGGAATGTCATTAGCATGCTATCAATGTAGGTGCAGGAGTAACCTGCTGTTCATTACCAGTTCCTTCCACAGGTGGCCAAGACTGACACGTCTGATGATAATCTGTGCACAAAACATGGGCCCGACACCCTGGGTACAGTTCCACATGTCACTGTACATGCATGTGGGAGGTGTGCACATCCTAGACACTGTCCATGTCATGGGCAATGGAACACATACATGGCAAGCGATGCACAGCATTGGCCACATGCAATAGTCACCCAGGTGACTGGATGGTGGATACAATACACACCTGTGTGGGCAAATGCAGAAACCACAGCCCTGAACCACAATGCAGACCATTGTCATGTGGCCTGATGCCAAGGTATACCCATCACCTAGCCTTGTATAGCCATCTGGCACAGTCAACCACCACATACCCATGCATAAATGCACCCATGCATGTCAGTACTGGCAACCTGTGTGTTTGTGTGTGTGCTGTATGATGTATATGATCACATCCACACTCACTACAACCCGTAGTGGCATATTAAAGCATGCTGTCTGATGCCACACACCTCCCCATACCATTTGCCCATATAACCTCCATATGACCCGTGTGGTGCATGTGATACGTGCACAGTAAAATGTTGTGGCAATCTCAGTAGTGATGATCTGTATCCCTGGTCCTGCCAAGTGTGCCAATATGTGTGCGCCCCTGTGAGAGAGTGGCTGTGTTGATGCTGGCACCTGTTGATGCGAACAGGCACGTGCAGTTCACCTACCATATAGCTACCATATCCCTGTTGCAGATGTCACTCACCATCACATATATGTTCTGAGGACTCCACAACAAGTAATCTATGTGGTGTATCCAATAACTGCATAGGAATGTGATAGCACTGCATAGTTGTCAGAGGTTTGATACCTTGTGCTGGTAGGTGTGTCACACAAACATGCTTAGGTTTTACTCTCCCACCAATTCCTGACTTGTCAATGCCTCTGTCTGCCTCTCTCACTCCCTCACTGGTGGATGTGGAGACCTACACCTGCTTTTCTTAGGCAGTAGCATGTGCATTTTAAGTGATGCTCATGATCAGCTGATTGTCTCTGCATGAATTGCAGCCCTCCCCTAGCTGATTGCATGTGAAGCAGCTGTGGTAACATTTCCATAGCCAATTGCATGGAAACACACTCCAATATCTAGGAACATCATGTTGGTGTTGGGCTTTTTCATTCACTGTGAGCAAGAACTAGATCTTTTGTTTGGCAAACAGCATCTCAGATGGATTGGGGATTTACCTCTAACAACATACACTGTGGAAACAGGGCAACACACAGGAGGGCGATGTGCCTGACCTGACTACAGACTGTAAGTGCTGCTATACTGCATTTGGAGTAATGTTGGTTTAACAGTATGTGTGTGGATATGGCTGTCCTACATGTTTTAATACCTGCCATAGCAGTTCTATGTTTATGAGGAATCCCCATCTGTAGGGTCTTCTGCAGAGTGGGCAATGTGTTGTGCCTCTGGTTTCATGAGTTACCCACAGAGCATCTATCTGTGAACTCCAGAAGGTAGTTTGAGGACTGCAGTCTGTAAATGGTGAAAACCGTGACAGTTACTGACCTCATATCCCTCATAGGACATATGTTGCAACAAACCCTGTTACAACAGTAAATGTATGAAATTATCACAGCAACATGTCAATATTGGCCATGTGTAGGTGCTTCCAGCAACAACTCTGCCAACCTTTGTAAATATGTCATGCATTAAGATGTTCATATGTGCTGTACACCATCATTAGTGTCATCATATCTGATAACAAGCCAGTGAGATATCAGACTGCTACACATGTTATGTACAGTAGGGATTATATTTGATGACATGACCTGGACATTCTGTGGTTGTTTGTACAGTACTGAGGTCTGTGTAGTTAAGATGAATGCCGACAGTGTGTGTATTGTTAATATGTGCCTCGGCCTGTGTAAAGACTGTGGTAGATGTCATCGTCCTAGGTCCCGTCCTATCTGATGTTACATGTTGCTCCACTGTAAGTTACCATATTTGCTTACATGTTTGTAGGGTCATACACACACACACACATGTCCCATACCACAGACAGGCATCAGACCACACTGTGTATCGGACCAGTATATGTAGGGTTAGTGTGTGAGTGGCACATATGAGGATGGTGTTGAACAGATAGTCCATATACTGTAATATTATGCTAGCTTACCATATGTGGCTGTAGCAGTGTTCACATTGGTTGTGGTTATGCACTTTCACACAGGTGTATCTTAACCTGTGCTGTGACATGCCTATAGAGCCTGCTATGAATGCAGATACATGTGCATTCCCCCATATGAGATGTAGGCCAGTGCTGAGCCAGTCTGCCAGTGCTTTGTGACATGCCTAGCAGCTTACTGTACTTACCCAGTGAGGTGTCATGTCCAGATACTTTCCAGATGTACTGCTGCTGGGCCTCCCTTAAAAGACATGTATGTCAGACAGAGTGGTGGGATGCTGTACAGATGTATGTCAATATCTAGTGGGTAGTATGTGGCCATGGCACCTCTGTACCAGCAGTTATTATGTGTCAGGACAGACAGGGGTGTGTGAATGCATAACCTATGGGGGCGAATGTATACCAGTAGTTATGTGTTATACCCATCTACATGGCTGTTAACATCCATATTGTCAGGCTTGGTCCACATGTTCTGCACTATGGGGTTCTGTGTATACCTCTGGACTGTACAGATTGTGTCAGAATGTCCACATATATTGGCCAATATCTCTGCAGTAGTCCACAGGAACATTATGTGCTTGCAGTGGTACTGCACTATGATGTCCTTAGGATGTCTGTCAGTAGCCAATGGCGCACATGTGAAAAGCAGATGTGACCTCCCACACACACCATGTCCCATACCACAGACAATCGCTATTACAGTAGCAATAGTCTGCTAATATACCTGCTATACATGCCTGACATCCCCTTGCACTATGAAGGTGGGACTATAGCGGCTGAAGTAGGGCTACACCCCATGTTCAGGACATATGGTGAATATATATGTACATATGATTATCCAGATATCTATATAGATAATTACACATTTACATATTGACATACATAGATGGGTGTGTATATGTACATAGATATGCATATACACACCCAGATATATACATATACAGAGCAGTATATGTCTACACATATACAGATAGAGATACATATGCACATATATGTATACCACGCTGCCATGCCTGCCAGCAGTCCACTGCTGTTGTATCCCCCACACATATGCTGGGGCTGGGGCCATATATGTGTGGGCTTCACCTATACAATACATGTGTGCCCATATGGACTCCAGAGGACAGCGTATGTAACAGTGGTATATGGCCCTGTATTACTGAGTATGGGGGGGGTGCACCATATATAACCTAGGCTGTTACAACATGTGGGGATATCAGGGGTGAGCTGCCTTAAGGTATCTGGATGTACAGTACCATACATGTCACCTATCTTGACATTGCTTACATAAAGTGGGTTACTGCAGGCCTACTGCCTCCTGCCATACAGACTGTTCTGTTGGCCAGTGTGCCTGTGATGGTGTCAGTTATGCCTTGTTATGTAACAGTTACATCCTATTTGGTCAACTGAAGTCTTTACCACCTAGCAATTGTGTACAGAGTGTAGATAGAGGCTGCTGGACTATACACCTGCGTCACTTACTGTTGATTGTGTGGTATCCTGTGGCCCAGTCTGTCTTTACTAATGTACGATTTGAAGGGCTTGGCCTGGACAGCAACAGTTGTGGACCTTTCCAGTCTACTGTATTAGTATAACTGTTTCACGTTTGCATTACTCTGTTGATATTGATGTCAGTGTCTGAACAGCTATATGACAGCATGTAATACTGTAATAGTACACAAATAAAGGTATTCCATTTCTGCAAACCTGTGTGTGGTGTTTATCCTGCGACCTCTCTGTGGGTATATGTTGCAGGCAATGAATGTCATTTGTATGAGTGGGTCATCCAGTGTACAGTTGTTAGGGTGTTAACTGTAGGCATAGTAGGTATACCATATTGTGTGTGCCTACTACATAAGTATTTTACTGTACATATTTCTACATGTGTGTATATGTAAAATGACAACTGAATGGCTTAAAGTCCACTTAATCCACCACAACAGCTTATAAGATAAACCAAAACAAGATTTAATGTAAGCGCTTTCACTGGAAAAATGTTCCATCTTCTTCAGACTACAAACAGTAAAATACTTAGAAAAAACACCTTTTAAAACAATTCAAAAAATGAACTGCCAATTGAGTTTATTACCCCTCCTGATGTCATACACAAGCATTTAAGAATTAAAACTACAGGGGGTTACTCCAACTTAAAACACACTAGGATGCTTAAGCAACCTCACAGCACCATCATTAAAGAAAATAAAGAATTTTTAAAAAAAAACATTATTTAAAAATTAAAAATAACAATGATGACAATACTGAATTTGTGTACTATAAATAACACCTTAAAATTATATCCTTTGCATGGTCAAGATACGGCTATGTTAAGTCGCTCACAGATCTAATATACTATATTTTTATGAAGTAAACTATGATATGTGAGACCAGCAGCTTGGTCTTTAAAAGAATATTTTGAAGAACTACTAGAGCAGTAACAAAGGCTTTGCCGATGTATACAAACCATACCCACTTAAAGACCTCATTACAACACAGTTTAATCCCGGTAGGGTGTGCGCACCTGTCAGAATTTCCCAGGTAAGTTCATCTTCTTCTAATGCCAGCTCCCAGGGACCCCCTCTTAAATTTCTTTCTATTTTTCTAACACTACAAATAAAAACCTATGTGTTGGGCAAATTACCTGGCAAATTCAAACAGGTACACACACCCTATCGGGGTTAAATGAAGCCCTGCACATTAAGTGCCTGCTTAAAAAGAAGGCTTTGGCTAGGTGAATAGTTTAGTGTTAGTAGCATAGGTGGACTTAAGGCATACACGATCCATCATGTAGGTTTGTAGTCTGTTAATATTACCTGCTTAGTCCACAGTATCAACAATGTGTAGTATCTCATATGTGCCTAAATGTCAGTGATTTAAACTGTGTTGTAATGAGGTCTTTAAGTGGGTATGGTTTGTATACATCGGCAAAGCCTTTGTTATTGCTCTAGTAGTTCAAAAAATTATTTTAAAGACCAAGCTGTTGGTCTCACATATCATAGTTTACTTCATAAAAATATAGTATATTAGATCTGTGAGTGACTTAACATAGCCGTATCTCGACCATGTAAAGGATATAATTTTAAGGTGTTAGTTATAGTACACAAATTCAGTATTGTCGTTATTGTTATTTTTATTTTTTAAAAAAAATGTTTTTTAAAAATTATTTTCTTTAATGATGGTGCTGTGAGGTCGCTTAAGCATCCTAGTGTGTTTTAAGTTGGAGTAACCCCCTGTAGCTTTAATTCTTAAATGCCTGTGTATGACATCAGGACGTATAACAAACTTTATAGGCAGTTCATTTTTTTGAATTGCTTTAAAAGGTGTTTTTTCAAAGTATTTTACTGTTTGTAGTCTGAAGAAGCTGGAACATTTTTCCAGCAAAAGCGCTTACATTAAATCTTGTTTTGGTTTATCATATAATCTGTTATGGTGGATTAAGTGGACTTTAAGCTGTTTGTTTGCCATTTTACTCAGTTTGTTCTTTGCTGTTAGTTTCATGTGTTTATATGTAGCCACATGTATATCTACATATATATATATATATATATATATATATATATATATATATATATATATATATATATATATATCTGTATCTGCATAGCATATATGTGACTGTGCATATGTATCCTGGGGATGTTGATAGCTTCCACATTTTACATATCCTATGTGAGCCAGGCTGTACTGAATGATGTTATGAATACCAGCCGGACATCATACAGGTGGGATGTAGTACTGTTAAAATCATGTGTCCATGTCGTGTCACGTCCTGGTTATGGGATCTGCAACACTTGGTAGTGTATTGCTGGGTGGACATGTTTGGCTGTGGGAAGGTATGCCAATTCATACAAGACGTATATTGTTTGGGGCCTCTCAACCACATTAATGGTGCATGTGGACATATATGTTTCTGCTAATCTACTATTGCTATCTACAGATGTATGCCATATATACCTATATAGGTATATATATTTTCTTACATATTTATAACTATGTCCGTATATGCCTACAGAGATATAATATCTGCATACATATATGTAACTTGCTGTGTATATGTAGACATATAGGTGTTGACATATATATGTGTAGTTGTAGACATTTGCATGTGTATATGTTCATATATATTTACATATATGCATATATTTCTAAATATATATATATATATATATATATATATATATATATATATATATATATATATATGTTGTATCTGTTTAGATATTAATATATTTACACACACACACATACATCTAGATTTTGGTATACATTCTCTGTACTGTTGCATGCCTGGGCTAGATGTTATGTTTCTGAAAACATCAGACGTATGTATATCTGGCATGGCTTAGTGGTTAATCACTTTCCGTTTTGTGTGCAGGGTCCTGGGTTTGAGTTTTGCAGAGGCTGTTTGTTTTGCTGCTGGGCAGAACACAGGCTGTTGGATACAGAGTGAATAAGGCACTTTAAAGCAGTTGTAAGCAGGTTTGCGTGGAGGTAAGCACTGCAAACTTCCGGTTACAGTTTCTTACACTCAGTTAGCTTCTAAATTGCTTAATCTGTGAGCACATAGCTTACCACAGAGCAAACAGGCTTAACCTCACTTACTGCTGCTTAAAAGTGCTTACTCCCGCTTACCCTGTGCTAATTTCTTTAAAAGAAAAGAAACAGGGGTTGATAGGAAAGTGGTGAATAAAGGGGCACAAAGAGGGAAATACAGTAGGGAAAATAGCCAGGGATGTGCAGGAAGGGTGTAGGGAAGGTCCTTAGCTGCCCATTTCCTCTACAGCAACAGCTGTGCATATACACTGAATTTGGAGGTAGATATGGACACTCAAATCCCTGGGTGGGGGTGAGGACAACAATAATTCATTGTGATGCCAATTAAACTGGATTACATGTGTGCAGTGGGCACGTGTGTGAAATGGACAGCTATGTATGGGACTTGATTTTTTTGTGGGGCCAGATTGCCCTTTTTTTCAGGTGAGAGTGGGATGTTGGGGAGGGGTAGTAGGTATATTTGGGGAGGTTGGCTGGGTAGGTTAACAGACAAGACAAACAAGACGCATACAGCGGTGGTATATGTCACATGTGGGGGTAAACACCTTGGACGGGGAGGGGTGTTTGGAAGTCACAAGCCCATGACCCCCCAAATAGAAACAGTGGGACTAAGGTTTCCACCCATGGGCAGTCATCACTGCACCTTCACGGCCCCAAAGGTGGCTGTGCTGGGGGCTGGGTAGGAGGGGCAGGCTCACCCTCTAATTGCACCACATGGCTCTCAAGCTGGCATAGCTTGTCTCAAATTTCCTTGCCGAGCTCACTATGCACCACAGCCTGGACCTGATGGCGGGGTGACAGGTACATTTCCACCGCCGCTACCAGGGGGGGCGAGCCCCATCCCCTGTGGCAGTTCCACCAGAAGGTGGTGCAGGGCCAACAGAGGAGGAGGTCCCAGGCTGGACCCCAGATATACTGGTGCCTGGTGCCATGGCTAGCTGAAGTGGGACAGGTGGGTCTGCTGTGAACAGCCTTCCCATACGAGCTATGGTTTTGCAGCTTTAAGACAGATATCAGTTAGTAATAGTCAACAGCATTCAGGATTAGTTATAACAGCATGCATAGGTATTCTCTTTAACCCAAGACACCAGATTTACAACAGTTGCACAGTGGGAAGAACACATGCATATATGGGACAACAGTGGGCATTACAATAGCATGCAGGCATCATTGATGGCAACAGGCCACCAATATGGGAGTATTTTAACATGGCACATGCATAGAACCAAATGTGAATATTAATAAACCAATAGGACATATGTCCCAACAAACGTTTGGAGTGTACACTTACCCATTGAGGTGTGTATTAGGCTATTGTTGCACTGTTGCACATAAGGTGGGGGTGAGAGAGAGAGGTCAATTAACAACTAATATATTCCTGTAGTTTTCACAGCTTTCTTAGTCACTGCAGTGATCTGTCCCTTACATGTACTATTACACTACCCAATGTCCTTACTTTGTTCAGTGGTATGTCTGTTGATTAGTATCTACATGGACTGTGTCCTCCGTATAGTCTACACCTCTTACCTGTTATAACTGTTGAGGAAATCATTGTTAACACTACCTGAACATTTCTACACATACTCCCAGATTCCATGCTTGCAGACAAGTATATGAGTGAACTGTGTTGTAACTACCTGTTATAGCTGTGGAAAAAATCTTTGTTAACACTACTGGACAATTCCTACACATATTCCCAGAGTCCATGTTGATGTTATACATATACCTAACAATCTGTTATTGCACACACAGCTTGACAGTATGCAGATCTTAATGTGACTTATTTTGAGAATTGCTGTCATACACTTTGGGTGAGATGCTACTATGACAGGTTTGTTTTCATATACATTCTCTGACTATGTACAAATCTGACTATCAGTTATATGTCAGTAAAAGCTGCCTACATTTCTTGGATCATCACACTGATTTGTCAGGGGAACAGTTTACCGGGCAAAAGATTTAGGCCATTTATCTGGACATGCTGGACAGGTCAGAACAGTTGAAGGGTATGACTATGCATACAGCTTACTATCTGAACATTCTGCCACAGTCTGTACCGTTGATGTTTATGATTATGCTTACAGCTTACTATTTGAACATTCTAGCAAATTTCGTACAGTTGTTGTGTCTAATTATGCATACAGCTTTCTGTCTGAACATTCTCACAAACTCTGTAGAGTTGTGGGGTATGATTATGCATACAACGTACTACTGCTCCTGGGATTCAAACCCCTGCTGTGTGTGGTAAAAATATTACAGTTGACATCATAGTAAACTGTGCTATCAGGGGATTGGTGTGAAGCTTTCCAATGTTTTCTAAGTCTCTCTCAGTTGTACAATATGACTGACCACTTGGGTCTTTTAACATTGTTATACTGAACTTCCTACACATTTTATCTGCGTTCACCAGTGTGGGTAACACTGCTTAATACAACAGTACTATTTACAGAATGCAACACTACAACAGCATATGAAAGCAGAATGTACACAAGCACTCCAGAGGTTATACTTTTATTCACAAGTTATCATACCTTTATTTACACACAACATATAGACAGTCTTCCTGCCATATTGCCTAGTTTATTCAGTACATCCCATGCACAATACATTTTTATACTGGTACAGCACGTTCTAGAATTGCTATATTTATTTGTTATGACAGTACATGCAAGATTATTACTATCCTGCCTCATGATGCAGCCTTTGCAGCCTAGCAGCATGGACTTGCTGGTTCACAGCCTGCTCATCTGCAGCTGTTGGGGAAATGCAGTGATATTTAGCCATTACCTATTCATAGTATACACAAGCTATGCAATCATTATCTATGTAGTAGAATGAGTACTTACTCAGTGCTGGCGCATTAGCCATCTGCCTTGATTCTTCTATCCACTGCTCCAAGAGATCACACTCCACCACTTCTGGTCAGCATGGTGATGACTGACCTGTTCACCAGTCCAGGGAGATACCAGTGGCACTGGTGAGGTCACTGGCGAGACTGTCCCAGGCCTCCACTTTATACTGAGAGCCCTGGTACTGACCCTGCAGTAGTCTCTGCTCATGGTGTTTTACCAGGAGCCATACCATGTATCTGGACTCCTGGGTGTCCCAGCGCTGCACTCTAAATTGAGTGCCTACCCCACCTCCAGCCATTCTACCTACATTAGGGAGCTGCAACAAGTTATGGGAAGTATTCACACCTGTGGGGATTAAATACCCCTGATTTCCTGCACTTTGGATGGTTTTGAAAAGGTTAAGCTATGGGTACACCTGCTTACCTAATGTTGGCATTGCTTGCCAGGTTATACCACTGGGCAGATTGAGTTAGCCAGCCTACACATTGCTTACACCAACTAAGCTGAGCTGTGCAATGCTTAGCATTGCTTAATATTTAATTTGCATTATATTTACCTTTTGGCATTGATTTATTATTCATTACATGATATATATATGTGTCTGATATACGTGATTCATGTGTAAGTACACTGTATGGGGTCCTGGGGACTTCAACACTTTATTACAATAATACCTCACATCTGGCCTTACTGCAGTACTCCACTTCACATATTTATGTTATGTAGCAGGTTATACAACATCACACTGTACATATATTCCTTTCACATGTTCAGTTTGAATTTCCTATGGTGAGGATTTGTTTGTTGAACCCTCAATTTTATGTACTGCTATGATGGCTTAGTGGTTAACTACTGTGACTGTAGTGTACATTGTCCTGGGTTCACGGGTTCCAGAGCCTGTTTATTTTGTTGCTGGGCAGAACACAGGCCATTGGATACATAGTGATTAAGGCACTTTAAAGCAGTTGTAAGTGGGTTTGCGCAAGTTTGAGTGGAGGTAAGCACTGCTAACTTCCGGTTACAGTTTCTTATACTTAGCCTCTGAATTGCTTAATCTGTGTAGTCAGTGCTTACCCCCACGCAAACACACTTAAACACGCTTACTAGTGCTTACATATGCTTATTTGTGCTTAGACCTGCTTACTAGTGCCTTATTCATTATGTCACTGACACTTCACATGTGCATTTCCTGCAGTACTCCAGTTCATAAATATATGTTATTTACTGGGTTTTGAAGCAAAAATGCTGGTTATAACGTGCTTTGTCTTGTAAAATAAACTGTGCTGTAGTGGGACTCGAACCGGGAATGCCTACTCATAAGGTGAATGCTCTGGCCACTACACTATTGCTATGCTGCGTCATTTGCATATATCTTCCGTGTTATCCTCTTCAGCCATTTAAGCTGTATTAACCATAGCTAAGCGATGGGCACACGAGCGAACCTACGGTTAGCTTTAATCGGATTTTTAAATAAAAAAATAAGGGTTTCTTCATTTTATTTATGTATACTGTTGCTGTTGTACAGAAGGGGGACTGTTGGTGGTGATATGTGGTCACCTGTGAGCAGTCTCACTCATTTCATACCCCTTTCTGTTGTTCTTCATTGTGGGGGCATGTTTATTCTGAGAGCTCTGCTCTCAGACACGCCCCTTGCACTCTCACATGCTTCCTGTAAGCCTAGGAGCTCAGGCAGTGCATCTCATTATTAAGCATGGCATGCTGCCATTCTGCTCCTAAACGGCCACCTCCATGCAGGACTAAGCTAGTCCTGCATGGAGGAATACTAACTCCAGGGGTGAGCCTTTAAAGGGATAAACTAGACTAAGAGTAGAAGTTGTTAAACAGGTTAGAAACACAACAAAGAAAGGATTACTTTTCTGGCTCCTTATTTAAAAGCTAACACTCGTAATGCCAAGTGCCGACAATCCTAAAAAAAAAAAAAAAAACCCACAGAAAATGCAGGAAAAGACGAAATCCCAAACATCATTCTTCTCCTTTAAACTTCCTTTGGCAGGGTGGAAGTCACCCTGCACCCCTGATGTTGGGACAAGCCCCCCGGAGCCCCTAAACAGACAAACATCATCTCTAAAATCACCATAGCTCAGGGAATATTCTTGGAAATGGCCATCTTGGACTTGGCATATGTAAGTCAGCTTTTTTGGCTCATTTGGTCTCCATGTTTTGGGATTCGCTCTAGTGGGCCCCAACACTTCATATGGTTGCCTACTTTTATGCATAATTCATCGAAAAAGGATATACCACACATATGCTACATGTGGTTAATAGAATTAGAAAAGAATAAACTGCTACACAGTTCTGGTGTCTTATTTAAAACATTTTGAATAGGTAAAAAAATCATTCTGCTGATTTTGTATTAAAGAACTGATTAGCTAGTTGGTTAATGAGATAATTTCACTCTGATCAACACAATGAGGAATAGCATAGCTTTCACTAAGGCTGTCCAAATTAAGCAACCTCCATGTAACTGCTCCTATTCTTGTAATTGTCTTTCTCTACACACAGAATATTCATCTGCACAATGCTAGGTTACTGTTTTTGCTCTAGTTATGATAAAAGTCCACATAATTTTTACCAAAAACTTAACACAATATAGACTACATTATCTGTCTCCAGAAACATGCCTAATACCATGCAATTTATTTATCCCTCTAAACTGATAGAAAAGGTGCTCCATTCCACCCCAAGGCTCATTTCAGAAAGATAATCTTTCTGTTTTATGAGTATGTATATCTCCTGGAGGAAGATGTTAGTCATCAACCTGCTAGAGAAAAAACAGATGCTACCAAAGCTATGCAACCAGTCCTTAGTATTAGACCAAAACTATTAGAACTGATAACATTCCTGTCCTGGTAGAGCTTGACTCCTGTAGCACAGCTTAGATACTATCTGACTAGAAGACACTGAAAAGGAAAATGAATGATTAATGGACAAGCAGCATCTAGACTGCAGTGTAATTACAGTTGGGAAAAGACTACAGCAAGGCTTCAAATTGTCACCCAGGTTATTCAGCTTACATGCGGGGTTAGATGAGTCAGATAGCAGTGAAATATTTACATCTCCAGATATGCAGATACCATTCTGATGGCAGAAAGTGAGGAATGTGAAAGCAGAAAGTGTCAACATTATCTTGCTGTCAAACAGTAAACAAAAATGAACTAAAATTATATCATTGTACCCTATCAATTCTTTGCAAACAGATTGGAAAGTATGGAAGCAGTGAATGATTTTTATTTTCCTGGCCTCAAGGATCTTCACAGATAGTGAATGCAGACAAGATATTGAAAGGTGCTTGCTTCATGGAAAGAAAAGTAAGGCAACTCTAAATAGGATTATAAAGAGCAAAGACATCACATTGGGAACAGATGTCTGCATTGTTAAAGCTGTGTTTTTCCAAGTAACACCATGTGATTGAGAGAGAAGGCTATAAGTAAAACTGTATGTCAGAAAACGAAGCCTCTGCACTAGGGTGTCAAAGAAAATATTTCAGATTTCCATGGATTGAGATAAGATCAAATTAATTTAATAACGAAGGGAATAAAATCAGGCTATTCACTGGAATGTCTGATAATAAAATGAAAAGTCTAATACTAAGGTCACATAAAGCAAAGACAGGTCTCACAAGGTAGCAATGCTGGGAAAGACTGAAGGCAAAAAAATGAAGGGGCAGCACAGGCTACAATGGATGTAATAGCATTACTGAAGTAAAGAATGTAAATCTGCAAGAACGTAAAGAAGCAGTTATTGACAGACAGGCTTGTTGTGTTAAAGTTCTTCAAGTCATGAAGTGTCAGACCTGACTAAATGACTAAACAAGCAACAGCAAATGGATAGGGCGGCACAGTGGTGCAGTTGTTAACATTGTTACCTCACAGCAAGAGGTTCTCCGGTTTGATTCTCAGCTGGGGTGCCCTCTGTGTGGAGTTTGCATGTTTTCCCTGTGTTCACGTGGGTTTCCTCTGGGTACTCCAGTTTCCTCCCACATTCCAAAGACATGCATCTGGAGCATTTCTCCCCAGGCCTCCGCTGAAAACAGGCTCTGTGGAACCTAGTCCAACTTTCCCAGTCAATAAATAAAATAAATAAATAAAAGGGTTTGGGAAGAAAATTTCACCACTGGATTTCCCATATGAAAAAAAGTGGATACAACTGAGAAAGGATTCTAATATTCAAGGCTGGATATTTGCAAACATTTTAGGAAAATATATTTGGAATGTTATTTACCTTTCTAAAATGACCTAGCAGAGAACAAAGACAGTCCTGAAATCTTGCACTGACAGTAGATAACATTACAGTTAGTGCTGCAGTGCATGTCTTGTGTACATTACTATTAGGAGGTGTTGCCCAGATTTTAGAAATGACTGCATGCAGCACATTACTGACCACTCCATGTATTGCAATGGATTGCCATTATACCATAGTGAAATTAGTCATGTTGTAGCCGCAGAATTTTCAGATTGCTGAGCTGGAGACATGCAACATCATGTAAGCCATGATATCCACTGCCATTTCCTTGAAATATGTTATCGTCAATCCCCTTTTCTTTGTTTATCAGCCTAAGTTTACCAAACCTATCTATGAAAATAATGAGGTGAAACCAATAAAAACACATTACTAAAATATATAAAATATATGCAGTGTTTGAATATCAATAAAATATTTAACTAATAATAACACTAATTAAAAATGCATTTAAAAACTTAAACTTTAAAAAATAAAAGGGAATTGTTGGTTAATTAGAATCAATTTTTAAGTGTTAATTGGTTGTAATAGAACTGAAAGAATATTATTTAAGTGCTCTTAGGAAAGCAATTGGTTATCTGATGAAGTCCGATATGGCAGATGAAAATGCGGTTACTTTAAGTTAAAGCGTTAATAAAGTCTGTGACCTTGTTTTAGTTGTGAAGTTCATTATTTATTGAAGCTATTGCTGTCCAGCTGATCCTGTGCCCTATTGTTTTTGAATCCTCTATAACAATATTTTTAAGGAATGTGAGTTTCAGTGCATTTTCAAAGAATGTGATTTTCAGTGCATTTTCAAAGAATGTGAGTTTCAGTGTATTTTCAAGAAATGTGAGCTTCAAGGGAAAAGCTTACTGTTGCACAGTTGCTTTTCAATGTGCAACTGTTTTGTTTAGCAAATAGTCAAGAGTGTTTGTGCTATACAGTTTGAAAGCAGTGTTAGCAGCACAACAGGTAGTATACTTGTTCTTGCTGCAGAAGGCTGCAAGTTCCAATCCCACAGCATGTAAATGGATTGCTGATACTTTGCTGTCCTTTAAGTGGGGGTGGTCTTGTACTGCTGAGTATGTTTTCCTTTAGATGAGATGTTAAACTGCGGCCCCATCTGTCTATGTTAATGGTATGTGTTACAAGATATTTTACATCCACCTGAGCTATTGAAAACAATAGAGGGAATTTTCCAAATGCCCTTACCAAATTTCTTGCAGTAGTATAAATACCACCCAGAGTCTCCTTTGAAAATATTCTGCTAGCCTAGTTGAACTAACCTGGTCAATGAAGAATATTTAAATTAAAAGTTTTAAACTAAATCCATATTTCTACCTTTATTTCAAGAAAATAGTATGCACTCTGACAGCTTTGAGCAGTGGTTATGGAAATTGGGGGAGAGATAGAGACAGGTAATGGGAAACCCAAATGACTGCGGTGGGGGCTGGGCCCCATTTGACCATGATCTGGCTCTGCCTGCAATTACAAATGTTTTTCTACAGCGCGCAGTATTCTCTATACTTAACTGTTAGCATTAAAAAGGTAGACCTCATTGTCTACAATACTGATCCTTAATGTAAGTGCGTGTGTAGAGTGCAACAACATTCATGGTGAGAGAGACATTTATGCTAATCTTTTAGCTGGACATAAAAAAGAAACAAGATGTTGTCATTCTAGAATGCTGCAATTGCTTTTATTTGTTGACTTAAGTTACTTAATGTATGAATACTTAATATTGTTCTTACTTAATAAACATGCATATATGATTAGACAGTTGCCTGCCTTAGCTAAGTCCACTAGAATGGTTTCATTAATTTCATGATTATAAACTTGATCTTTTTTTCAAATGGGCATTTGTGTGGGTGGTGAAGGATTAGTTTGCTTAGCACTCCTTTTGCTAACCATTCTACTTCCACCTAGGTACTTGCACTTATGATTTGACTTTATATTAGAGTGCTGTTAAGTTTTTGTGTGTATTAACTATTGTAAAATAATGTTTCCACAGTATGTGTGATATGGCAAAGCTACAAAAAGTAGCCATCACTTATGACAGTCCCCTCATATTGCATTGATAGATATCATGTACCCACATTGACAAGATGTAGACAAGGCTTATTGCATGTGCTTATACCATTGGAAACTCTTGGAACAAGCTTCCTAATAAACTAACATCCCTGACATCCACACCACTTTTCAAGAAGCAACTAAGAACCTTCCTAACTTCACAATGGCTATGCCCATGTACAAATCCTGACTAATATTTCCTCCTCTTAACCATCACCTTCACATGACCATAACATTCATCTCTGATGAAAAAAAAAAAATATATATATATATATATATATATATATATATTGTTCTAATATGATCAACTTATACATGTATATGTTTCTTTCTTTCTAATTTTGTCTAAGCTTCTCACATGTAAATTCTGGTATATGTAACCTATATGTACGTGCATATTCATGTCATTTTGTTTCTTCTTAGATTTTATAAATCTACTTAAATGGGTTTCTATATTTAATAAATTTTTAAATATTATCCTTTTATGTCTTATACTTACAGATTTGGATCAAATTGTATAATGCTGTAGTAGAGCTTTTCTCCCCGGGCCTCCCCGGGCCTCTACTGAAAATGGACATATATCCAGTTAGACTAGCCCGGTCAACAAATGTAAAATAAAATAAAATAAATAAATAAAATAAAATGTGTTTCCTGATATATAAGAGGATAAATACACCAATCAATATGCATCATATTTTACAAATAATTGAAGTGTTTATAAGCACAGGTTGTTTTCTTGCAAGAGAACAAAAAAATGTTTGCAGGGTGTTTTATAATTCCGGACTAGGACTGAAGTAGCATCCAATGTTGCTTTGGCACAAAGAGGCACTTGCATTTTATTAAATAAATATATTGGAGAAAAGGCTGGAGAAGTAAACAGCAGAGGAAGTTGTTATATGAGATTGTTCCAGAATATTTGGGGCATTTGATTTTTGTTAATTTATGCAGGTCTAATCAAGAAGAACCAAGAGTGTTCACTGGTTTTGGATAACCACTGGGGCAGATAGTAGGGAGACACTTTGCAGCTATCATCACTTGAAGCATTAATATGATTGTATTCTGTGTCCTAGATGGAGGACCTTAAAGTAAGGTTTGGCTTCCTAGGAATTATGGTCAAGTAATTGATCTTATCAGAGATTTCTTGATGGATGACCCACTAGAAGTACTGAACTTCACATATGTTGCCCCCACCACATATATAGCAAGTTATATAGACTATTTTTTTACTGAGCTCAACTTTGTTGGCTCAATTTCTAATGCCCCTTCAAATCATATTTTTAAAGTTATACTTGGATATTGTTCCTGTTACTTTCATATCATGTTTGCTGGACCCATTCTTGATTCCTTGGAGGCAAAGCAAAGAGATGTCTGGTGAATGAATACATTCATTCTGGACTGAGAATTTTAACTCAAGGCTTCTAATGACATACAAATGGAAGGTGCTGAAGTCTGACCTGTGAGAGTTCTCATCTCATCCAGTCAAAGCCTACAAGGACATTATTCATCAAACTTTGGCAAAAATAGAGGACATCCTGCCTGAAAAAGAGTCATAATCAAATGGTTTGCCAATCATGTCCTAAATGCTAGAGTTATTTATTTATTTATTTACTGTTTGTTCATCAGGAAGGTGGACTGGTCCACTAACCCTTCTCAGCCATGACCCTGGCTCATTATGCAACATCACACAAATACTATAAAATAAAGAATAAGAATATAAAGAAATGCATCATTAAGAAAAAAAACAAGGCACAGGATATAGAGTCTTAATTCATTGACAATAAATATTATCAACAAGTACAAACACAATGGCAGAAGTCATGCGTTATACACATATGTACAATAATGAAACATCACTTATTATTTAGTCCAACACATAACGGTTTACATGCAAAGACATTAACTGGTCCTTAGTGACAAAGTGTAGTCAAGCATTATTGCATGCATTTCCTGAAATATTAGGGGAATATGATCAACTTATACATGTATATGTTTCTTTCTTTCTAATTTTGTCTAAGCTTCTCACATGTAAATTCTGGTATATGTAACCTATATGTACGTGCATATTCATGTCATTTTGTTTCTTCTTAGATTTTATAAATCTACTTAAATGGGTTTCTATATTTAATTAATTTTAAAATATTATCCTTTTATGTCTTATACTTACAGATTTGGGTCAAATTGTATAATGCTGTAGTAGAGCTTTTCTCCCCGGGCCTCCCCGGGCCTCTACTGAAAATGGACATATATCCAGTTAGACTAGCCCGGTCAACAAATGTAAAATAAAATAAAATAAATAAATAAAATAAAATGTGTTTCCTGATATATAAGAGGATAAATACACCAATCAATATGCATCATATTTTACAAATAATTGAAGTGTTTATAAGCACAGGTTGTTTTCTTGCAAGAGAACAAAAAAATGTTTGCAGGGTGTTTTATAATTCCGGACTAGGACTGAAGTAGCATCCAATGTTGCTTTGGCACAAAGAGGCACTTGCATTTTATTAAATAAATATATTGGAGAAAAGGCTGGAGAAGTAAACAGCAGAGGAAGTTGTTATATGAGATTGTTCCAGAATATTTGGGGCATTTGATTTTTGTTAATTTATGCAGGTCTAATCAAGAAGAACCAAGAGTGTTCACTGGTTTTGGATAACCACTGGGGCAGATAGTAGGGAGACACTTTGCAGCTATCATCACTTGAAGCATTAATATGATTGTATTCTGTGTCCTAGATGGAGGACCTTAAAGTAAGGTTTGGCTTCCTAGGAATTATGGTCAAGTAATTGATCTTATCAGAGATTTCTTGATGGATGACCCACTAGAAGTACTGAACTTCACATATGTTGTCCCCACCACATATATAGCAAGTTATATAGACTATTTTTTTACTGAGCTCAACTTTGTTGGCTCAATTTCTAATGCCCCTTCAAATCATATTTTTAAAGTTATACTGGGATATTGTTCCTGTTACTTTCATATCATGTTTGCTGGACCCATTCTTGATTCCTAGGAGGCAAAGCAAAGAGATGTCTGGTGAATGAATGCATTCATTCTGGACTGAGAATTTTAACTCAAGGCTTCTACTGACATACAAATGGAAGGTGCTGAAGTCTGACCTGTGAGAGTTCTCATCTCATCCAGTCAAAGCCTACAAGGACATTATTCATCAAACTCTGGCAAAAATAGAGGACACCCTCCTGAAAAAGAGTCATAATCAAATGGTTTGCCAATCATGTCCTAAATGCTAGAGTTATTTATTTATTTATTTACTGTTTGTTCATCAGGAAGGTGGACTGGTCCACTAACCCTTCTCAGCCATGACCCTGGCTCATTATGCAACATCACACAAATACTATAAAATAAAGAATAAGAATAGAAAGAAATGCATCATTAAGAAAAAAAACAAGGCACAGGATATAGAGTCTTAATTCATTGACAATAAATATTATCAACAAGTACAAACACAATGGCAGAAGTCATGCGTTATACACATATGTACAATAATGAAACATCGCTTATTATTTAGTCCAACACATAACGGTTTACATGCAAAGACATTAACTGGTCCTTAGTGACAAAGTGTAGTCAAGCATTATTGCATGCATTTCCTGAAATATTAGGGGAATATGATCAACTTATACATGTATATGTTTCTTTCTTTCTAATTTTGTCTAAGCTTCTCACATGTAAATTCTGGTACATGTAACCTATATGTACTTGCATATTCATGTCATTTTGTTTCATCTTAGATTTTATAAATCTACTTAAATGAGTTTCTATGTTTAATTAATTTTTAAATATTCCCCCGGATTCATGAAGCTCGGCGCAAGGCCGGTGTAAGGCTTGCGCCGGCCGTGCAGTGTACAAATGGTGTAGCAGCGCCACATGCATAGTAATGAGTGTGCGCTGCAACCACAACCACGTGCATAGGGCACGTGCACGAGTCCAGGGAGCTTAACTAGTTTGCGCTCGGAGGTGTGGCCAAGTCAGCAGGCGATGAGCAACCTAATGTGCTGAATCTTACAGGCCGCCTGCAATAGTAACCGCACCTACCAGTGTCCGTGGATAATGAAACGTATGCAAAGTATGCTACATAGTACCCGTCCACACAAAATGGAGAACAAAAACATAAATGCACGACATACAAAATGTTCCCATTCATGGAACACATGATACCCAGAATACTGTGTCCGTTACGTATTGCACTGTCAGCAGTCATACCCAGTGGAGGTGTACTGCATCATGTCAGCGCGCCGCAAATACACATGACCAGCCCCATGGGCATGGTCACCAGCAGTCCCACAGTGGTAGTGATAGTACACAGCCGGGCAGTCGTGGCCATATAACAACCATAAAAAAACAGATATCCCAAACACACACAAACATATGTATAGTAAAATGTGCCATACACAGCAACGTAACTGTCACATACACATAGGATGGCATATGCCAACTCGGAATATCCAGAAGCAGAACCCATGCATGCAAATGTAATACACAACAACCCTGTCATAGCACGTAACCCACACCCATGTCCGAATGTCCACCCAATCCAGCTTGCAGCCATGCGCAGCTGCACACCTACACAGAGCGGGTATACCCCATATGTAGTAGGAAGTATTGTCCTAGGCAGTGACAGGCTTGCAAATATGTACCCCACATATGTCAACATCCCATCCCAGGTATTGAAATCCAAATGGCTGCATGTGAATGTGCTGGCAGAATGTGTACATCCCGCGTGTGGTTACTGACCTGTCAAAACCCCATAGGTGTTCACACGCCATGGTGTCCATAACTGTACACATCTGGACAAAGCAGTATGTGCAGCCATGGTACTGATGAGTAGCTATGCAGACATGCCAAATGCAATACACAGGGCGGAACAGCCGTCCACCAAGCAGGCCACCCCAGCAGGGTTGCCACATGCATAGATTGTCAAGGTGGGACATCACTCGTAGATGTGTGGATCTGTATGGTAAAACACCCACGGCCAATGCAAAGGATAGAATAACACGTATATGCCAGAATGAACGGTTATTGCATAGCATGTGAATAGCTTAAGCTATCCAATATAATAGTCATGTGTACCAGATACAAAATGCCTGTAACATGCAAGTAGTAATGAAGGTAAGAAATACACTACTGTGTTAATATCACAGGACATATGGCACATGTCAAGTGTCCACGCAGGACACAAATGTCCATAATGGGGCCTCCCCTGCAAAGAGGAACAAGTGCCAACCCCACCCCCCCATTGAAGTATCGGCAGTAGAAATACAACCCAATGACACACCAACACCACTGTCCAACCCATGACAGCAACAAAAGCTGGACAAAGACCAACACGATGCGTGCACAAATAGGGACACATGTAAGCGGTGCTCACACAACCTTCAACAGGCCACCGAATAATAGTATGTACATACGCATGAAATGCTGCGAAGGATGTGTGGTAGTCCCCAGTATCACAGAGGTACGTACACATATACACTGTAACCAACCATCACATATGTTCATTGTAACACAGCATACCTGCAGGTAATACATAGTTCAGTCATGTGTTACATAAATATACACGTATGAATGATGACAGGGGATAGACAATTGTGAATGGGAACAATGCACAACATGGAATATGTATGATAACCGGCACCACCCACATCATTGTATGCCAACAGCATAAGCTATTGTCGGTTGTCCAAACACCCGTGTCTGTAAACACGGATTGAATATTATAGCAATAACCCACGCCTGGGTGTGGGTAATGCTGGATATACCCACGGTTGGCGTGGTGCGGTCCTGAGGGCGAAGCCCGAGGGACCAAACAAAGGCAATCGTGGGTAAATACAGCATTACCTACACCCAGAAGTGGGTTATTGCTATTATACCATGACATCATGTAAGAAAATAAACTATTAATTCCCTTACATAATGGCATAGTAGAATGCCTGTCTGCTGCCCATCCGCAGAAGTCTGGCATCCGCTGCGGTGCTGATATACTGTGCGAGATGTCCGTTGCTAATGTCGAAACTGTCTCGCTATGTTAAACCCAGTTAACATAGCAAAACACTACAAAAAAGCAATGGAGAGCTTGCTGTCCCCGTCGCTTTGTTTTACAACCTGTCTCGCTATGTTAAATGTGTATAGCATAGCGAGACTGCATCGAAGTAAGCAACGGACATCTCCGTGGCTTATTTAAAGCTGTCACGCTATGTTAAACCCATGTAACATAGCGAGACAGGTTTTAAATACCGAGGTATACTAATGGAAATAGGTCCGGGCGACCGGACCATTTTCCATTACTATAACTCGATTTACAACGGCCATGGTGCCCAATCAGCGTGCACGGTTTGGAATAATGGGGGGATCATGGTATAATGAACATGGACAAACCGTGCCCATGTGCCTCGTCTGACATTCGTACACAGTCAGGGCAGTTCTGTACACTAGGCAGACAAGACCAAACCCAGAGCACCACAGGAACACCCTGACAATCAAAGACCTGTATGCGTTGGGGCTATAAGCCTCCATGATCTGAATATCCCTGTGGTTACGCCATATGCATCCTGGGTCAAGAGCATTAGGGAATAGGGAATGTGTAACATGTAGTACAACTCTTTTCCCAGCAGGAGAATGGATGCCTGTGACGTAAGTGAGTGCGGGGGGGGGATATGTTAATGTAGCTATGTACCATGGGTATGCATATAAATGAGACAGAACACCAAACGTGTAGTGGTCACAGCAACCGGCCAACATGAATGCAGTCCTGTTTGAATTACGACTATATAACATATAAATGTGAATGTGTAATTAATGCGTCTGTGCCGCAAAGACAGTTACATATGTAAAGGTGGAAGTGTGTTCCGCATACGTCCGTTAACCGGATCAGAGATATGTCCCTGGAACTGTCACAACTAATACAGGCCACGTAAGCACACAGACTTGGTAAACATATGTAACCCAGAATACGGATATGCATGTGCGCCTTCGCGTAACCCACAATAAGGGAATGCAAGTGCGCCTATGCGTGTGTGATCCACTCACAGCAGAGTAACCTAATGCCGTTTCCCCCATGTCAGTTATACATGTCTCAAAACTGTCAGCCTCTGAAAGTATGGAACCGGACAATGCCATGCAAAGTACTGGTACAAATAGTGAGAAACACATGATATGTGCTAAGACAAACATAGAAAGTGGATAGAATAACGGGTGTGTTAGTAGCAGGGATTGGCGAAGGTTATGCATCTGTAACCTGACCTACTTGTCAGAAGGTGCCACCGTAAGTCTCACATGAAATGCCAGCAAATTGCCAGATAGACACAGGTCAATGTAAAACACACCTAAGATAAATGGTCAACCATCCGTACACTCTGCCAGTATCTGTACAGTGGAAAGGTATGGTATGGTTATAGATGTGTGTACACAGGTAATGTATTTATTAATTTTATTTTATTTTACATTTGTTGACCGGGATAGTCCGACTGAATATATGTCCATTGTCAGCGGAGTCCCGGGGAGAAAAGCTCCGACAGGGTTAACAATGACAGATAGTTACAAAGACATATAGACAATTTACATAGTTTACAATGAAAAAGATTTTTAAAGTAGAAACTACAGTTGGTTACAGTTCATTATATTCACGATAATCCGCAATTAGTTGAGTAAGACAAAAATGGCCTATTCTTTAGTTAATATGTGTTATTCTAGATTGATTTTATAGGTTGAATTGCTCATAGGAATGTTATGATTTGGAGAGGGTAGAGTTCTTTTAGGACAGTCATTTTAGACAGACATTAACAAAGCAAGGTATGAAACGAGGAGTTTACATGTATATATGTACACACAACAGACCTATGTCCCGTATATATGACACATGGATATAAATATGCCAAGTAATAGATAATATGGGTAGTCAAACAGACATCCACGAATGGGGAACATACAGCAGCAGTCAAAATCACTGGCCAGAAAGTGACAGCCCAGCAAGTTCTACACTTTAAACATGCACACTGGTGTCCATTGTAGGACTCCAAAAATTTATCCATTCGCAGCACCTGCAAAAGAAGTGACAGCCGCAAATACGAATCAGCTATACATGCACTAAAAGCAGGTTCAAGGGTGATGACACATGTGTCCATGTAATGCAGGACATATGGACAGATATCCCTAGAGTGGGGAGTGCATATAAGTGCGTCCACATCGCAGTACCGCACACATTAACCATGTGTATTGTGTACCGTAGAGGGTTGCAGGCATGGGAACCTGGGTATGCAGAAATGGGCCTAGGTGTTGTTTGGCGGATAATCCGTAGGCCCGCCCCGTGGGAGGGATGTGGGTATAGCACATGCCTTTATCCCCACTAATGGGGCAAAGCATCCACCGGATAATGCGGAAAGCAGGTTGGAAATATGTACAGCCCTATATCAGTGTCCTGTAGGCGATTCCCATGGATGGACATGCGTACGACCAAGATGGTACCCATAACTGGAAAACTGTCAGAATAACACAGCTGCAGTAAGGCATAGTACAGGAAATACAAATAGGGACTATATTATAAATACCCCAGACAAAGTCAGACCATTGTGCGAATACTGGCGTAGCCATGAATATGGATGTTATGGGTGTCACCAATCATGCAATGGAAATAGCGGTCACCATCACCTACCGCACAGTCCGTAATGCCTAGGCAGCAATCAGCTAGGAAGGCACATCACTATGTGAAACGTAACAAGGGCAAAAGCCGAACGTCAGGACGTGTACACATAATGACAACAGGTCAAGGGTATGAAGGAGGTAACCTGTCCGAAATACATGTACTGAACCGGTGATACTAGGCGGACAGGTGAGAAGAAAGACAGCAGGACAAATGTGCAAACATGTATAAGTGATACCCCGGAAGATGTGAATGACAACGTATGCCCCGTGAAGGTCAATGTGGAAGGTAACCAGACACAAAGGTAAGGGTCCCCCAGGGTGTCATGACGTGTCAACATAACAATTACCAGGCCCCCATAGTCGTACGTGAGCCCCGCCACTGACAGAAAGCGCAAATACGACGCACACATATGGTACATGAAAGAACAATTAGTGTGGATAAGCAGATGTAGACCTGTGTGAGGAGTACAACTGTCTGCGTGGGTGTGTCGTGCAAATACAAAGTAATGTCATGTGGTCTGTCATGCCGCCATACACTGTGTGTGTATTGTAGTCAGACAGTAGGTATGTTGTATCAGACACCTACTCTGCAACTGCACAGATGTACGCAGACTGTGTAGAAGTATGCCTCATATGTTTGCTGTGTTCCACGTAACAGTAACAGTCCGGCACCCTCATGATAACTGATGACAGGAAACAACGACAAACATGCGATGAAGACACCAAATCAGACAGAAATGCCATACGCATGCATAACATATCACTGTGCCCACTATCAATGTTTCTAAGAGCAACATGTCATGGCTGGCCCTGAGTGTCCCACTATCACATAAGGCCTTTTCCAGATATACGCTCCTTGAGGTGGAGTGTTATGAAGAGACACAGATACATGTGTGTGGAAACATTATTATCCACTGCAAGACGATGAAATGTGCTGCAGTAGGAGGGGCAGTACTGTCCGCAGGTATGTGCTGAAATGCACATTAAACAGCAGTCTACATGGATTACCTATATTGGCGACACCTGCACAGATGATTATAGTGGGACATACACACGACCATGCACACAGCTCAGATAGACATACACTCACCATAAACAGGCAATGATACAGTAAGTCTATGGCGTGTACGAGTACAGTGACAGTACAGCAAGGAAAGCTGTCTGCCAAGATATACAGCAGATGTCTGTAGGGCGTGTAACACCTCCTGGAACACGGACGTTGCATGGACATTTGGATCTGCATCGTACCACATTGTTATGTGTAAGCTGTGCACATATGCGATACATGGGACTGACAGCTGTCCATGCAAGAGCAGCGCCATGGGCATAAAATATGTATATGTATATACATCGAGAGAGATACAGACAGACACATGTGGCAAGGCCGGTAGTGGAACCTACACATCACTACCCTATCACACCACAGCAGGACGCATGTAGAGAACATGCTACGGAGGTCGCTAACCACAGCAGACGCACAGGCAGTCCACTAGCTGCATCTCAACATAAGCAAACACAGAGATGTCAGCAGGATATATGTGTGTTGCGAAGCATCTAAAACCATAACCTATGAACCCATGCGGCTGGGAGCATAGACACACACACACACACACACACATCTGGCAGGCATGGGAATTGACCTTACACCTACCTACCCTATCGCACGACGGTATGACACAATGACAGAACGCGCTACTCAGAGTACTGAACACAGCACTGTCAGAGGCATATGTCTAGGTGGGTGACATCATCCGCAAAGAAATAGACGTTGATAGCAAATGTATGTGTTGTGAGGCATCTAAAAGCATCACTGTCTTCAGAGGCGGCTGGAAACTCACACACTTGGAAGGGTTGGGAGTTGAACCTACACCTACCTACATGAACACACTACAGCAAGATGCATTTAGAGAATGCGCTATTGAGATTCCTAAGCACGGCACTGTCAGAGGCATACTTCTAGGTGGGTGACATCATCTGCAAAGGAATAGACGCTGATGCAAATGTATGTGTTGTGAAGCGTCTAAAAGCATTTTCTCCCCAGAGGCTGCTGGGAGTTGAACCTACACCTAACTACATGAACACACTATAGCAGGATGCATTTACAGAATGCGCTACCGAGATTACTGAGCACAGCACTGTCAGAGGCATACCTCTAGGTGTGTGACATCATCCGAAAAGGAATAGACGCTGATAGCAAATGTATGTGTTGTGAGGCGTCTAAAAGCATCACTGTCTTCCGAGGTGGCTGGAAACACACACTTGGAAGGGCCGGGAGTTGAACCTATACCTACCTACATGAACACACTACAGCAAGATGCATTTACAGAATGCGCTACCGAGATTATTAAGCACAGCATTGTCAGAGGCATACTTCTAGGTGGGTGACATCATCCACAAAGGAAAAGACGCTGATAGCAAATGTATGTGTTGTGAAGCATCTAAAAGTATTACTGTCCCCCGAGGCAGCTGGTAACACACACACACACAGTGGGAAGGGCTGGGAGTTGAACCTACACCTAACTACATGAACACACTACAGCAGGATGCATTTACAGAACGCGCTACCAAGATTACTGAGCACAGCACTGTCAGGGGCATACTTCTAGGTGGGTGACATCATCCGCAAAGGAATAGACGCTGATAGTAAATGTATGTGTTGTGAAGCATCTAAAAGCATTACTGTCCACAGAGGCGGCTGGAAACACACACGCACACACACACACACACACACTAGGAAGGGCTCGGAGTTGAACCTACACCTAATTACATGACCACACTATAGCAGGATGCATTTACAGAACGTGCTACCGAGATTACTGAGCACAGCACTGTCAGAGGCATACCTCTAGGTGGGTGACATCATCCGCAAAGGAATAGACGCTGATAGCAAATGTATGTGTTGTGAGGCGTCTAAAAGCATCACTGTCTCCCGAGGCAGCTGGAAACACACACGCATACACTTGGAAGGGCTGGGAGTTGAACATATACCTACCTATATGAACACACTACAGCAAGATGTATTTACAAAATGCGCTACCGAGATTACTAAGCACAGCACTGTCAGAGGAATACTTCTAGGTGGGTGACATCATCCGCAAAGGAATAGACGCTGATAGCAAATGTATGCGTTGTGAAGCATCTAAAAGTGTTACTGTTCCCCGAGGCAGCTGGTAACAGACACACACACACAGTGGGAAGGGCTGGGAGTTGAACCTACACCTAACTACATGAACACACTACAGCAGGATGCATTTACAGAACGCGCTGCCGAGATTACTGAGTACAGCACTGTCAGGGGCATACTTCTAGGTGGGTGACATCATCCGCAAAGGAAAAGACGCTGATAGCAAATGTATGTGTTGTGAAGCATCTAAAAGCATTACTGTCCCCAGAGGTGGCTGGAAACACGCACACACACACACAGTGGGAAGGGCTGGGAGTTGAACCTACACCTAACTACATGAACACACTACAGCAGGATGCATTTACAGAATGCGCTGCCAAGATTACTGAGCACAGCACTGTTAGAGGCATACCTCTAGGTGGGTGACATAATCCGCAAAGGAATAGACGCTGATAGCAAATGTATGTGTTGTGAAGCATCTAAAAGCATTACTGTCCCCAGAGGTGGCTGGAAACACACACACAGTGGGAAGGGCTGGGAGTTGAACCTACACCTAACTACATGAACACACTACAGCAGGATGTCTTTACAGAATGCGCTACCAAGATTACTGAGCACAGCCCTGTCAGGGGCATACTTCTAGGTGGGTGACATCATCCGCAAAGGAATAGACGCTGATAGCAAATGTATGTATTGTGAAGCGTCTAAAAGCATTACTGCCCCCAGAGGTGGCTGGAAACACACACACACACTGGGAAGGGCTGGGAGTTGAACCTACACCTAACTACATGAACACACTACAGCATGATGCATTTACAGAATGCGCTACCGAGATTACTGAGCACAGCACTGTCAAGAGGCATACTCCTAGGTGGGTGATATCATCTGCAAAGGCAAGGATGCCGATAGGGAATGAATACAGAGTGAGCAGTCACACAGCATGTTACTATCCCAAGGTGGATGTACAGTAACACGGCAGTGCTGCACTCGGGAATACTACCTATCTACGGAGCAGTACAGCACAAAATGGATACGGGATGCACCACAGACAGTACACCCTTTGAGAGAGCAACCAGTATGTATGATGTAGGCATCCATTGTGGCATAGCAACTGCATATAATTCGCATGGACGGCCACCATGGCTATGCAGGATGTCATTGGGCATGGCTACATGCCTAGTATCAGACGTCGGTGCCGAATGTACTGTGTGTCCATGCATGGCGTACTGGGCATGCTCCCACACTTAGCATTTGCAAAGTGCAAACATGCATACACATGGAGTGTAATCGTGAAAGGGCAGAGTGTGGAACGTACCATGTGTCCACTTACACAACAGCAAACCGGGCATGCTCACACACTTAGCAGTTGCAAAGGGGAAACATACATGCACACAGGGTATACTCACAGAAGGGTGCAGTGTGAACTGTACTGTGTGTCCATCTATGCAACTGCTTACTGGGCATGCTCACACACTTAGCATTTGCAAAGTGCAAACATGCATACACATGGAGTGTAATCATGAAAGGGCAGAGTGTGGAACGTACTGTGTGTCCACCTACACAACAGCAAACCGGGCATGCCCACACACTTAGCGGTTGCAAAGGGGAAACATACATGCACACGGGGTATACTCACAGAAGGGCGCAGTGTGCACTGTACTCTGTGTCCATCTACGCAACTGCTTACTGGGCATGCTCACACACTTAGCATTTGCAAAGTGCAAACATGCATACACATGGAGTGTAATCATGAAAGGGCAGAGTGTGGAACGTACTGTGTGTCCACCTACACAACAGCAAACCGGGCATGCTCACACACTTAGTGGTTGCAAAGGGGAAACATACATGCACACGGGGTATACGCACAGAAGGGCGCAGTGCACTGTACTGTGTGTCCATCTACACAACTGCTTACTGGGCATGCTCACACACTTAGCATTTGCTACGCGCCGTCCAGCATGCAGACGGAGTGTACACACTGCAGGTCACATTAAGGTAAACCTGTCCACACGCACAGGGTGGTCACACATGCAGTTACTCGTACACACACAGATGACATCACAGGCGTCACGGGTGCAGGTCAAACATGTACACACTGCAGTGAACACTGTAGCTGCCATGCCAGCACCATGTCATCGGTGCAGCAGTAAGCCTCACGGTCCAACAACAGCATGTGACATATGTCCACAGGTCTGTATAGCAGTGTACACCAGTTGTGCAGAGTACACATGTACTAACAATGATCCAACATGTGTGATGTAGTCCACCCATATCTGTATACATGGACAAGTTGGCTCCACACATACCACGGCCCTGACACAGCTGTGACACACGACTGCTGCTGTACCAGAGTGAACCAACGTCCGGATATGTCATACATGTGACTGTCTGGATGTGTGCATGGACTGCACACATGACACATACAAAGCCTGTGATGTACCACATGCATAACACTGGCGTACGCGGTGCTACACACACGAATGGAAGGTGGACCCATGTCTGTGGAATGCCCCCACTACAGGGTGTAGCGGTGTTGACTGGGACACATACCCTTGTATTGTTTGCCTGTGACAGCTGTGATACCATACCACAGTCCATGTTTCATGTATGTCAACACACATGTCAAAACGTAGCAATGCATACACACATGGCAACAGGAGACACATGTGACACGTGTGCTGTGCACGGAGCAGCCATGCATGAGCAGTGGCCGATGTCCATAACATAGTTGCAACACCCTACCACATGCGTACCCATCATAGGGGCCGTTATATGGTGGCATAGAAACAGCACGTATGGAGGTATGCATGTACATCATGTGATTAAACACCTGTCTACATGCATGTGTGCAGGTGGTGGCTCACAGGTGTGTCACACACCATCCTACCCTGCCATGTACATACAGTGTGCTATGTCGCTGTTACATGACAGTGCTGACATAATGCATACCCAGTTGTCAGGTGTCATCGCCTGTATGTCACATGGCAACTGTAACACCTACCACCTACCAAGTGCATATATCAGCACATCTGCTGGATACAGTGTTGGTACACATAATGCACTACATACCGCTGCATGCCTGAACACATATCATATGGCGGGTGTAGTATTCCCAGCACTGACATGTGTGCATGAATGTGTGCCCATGTATGCCACATATCGGGGGAATATGTCCCACATGCTACACATCCCTGTACAATATAGTAGAGATCTGTACATACCTCAGTGTGGGGTGCATGGATTTGGATGGAGCAGTGCATGCAATACGTTGTCTCTCCATGTATACATGTGTGGTCACCACAATGTGTGTGTGTCGACATGTTTGTATGTCTGCTGCTTGGTGTGAGGGTGTATGCAAATATACTGTTGTGAACGGACACTAACCACACAGGGTGACCATCCCGTACTGGTGCTGCATTGCACAACCCTGTTGATGCCATAGGTGTGAGCCATACTGGCCACCTGTGCAAGTCCGCCCCCTGTGAAATGGCATGTGGGTGCATAGTATTGTGAGGGTGCTGACCACACAGGCAGGTGTCCCCATCTGTACACTATGGGGTGTGTGTCATAGTGGTGTACACCCCGCGATTGTGACCATATTCCTGTACTGTTACAGGGTCCGACTGCTGCACAGGGTGCCCCACAGATGACACGTGAAGTCAGTGGCCAGCACGCTGTGTACGACACCTGCACCATGTCACCATACCTGTAGTGTGTCCTGCTATGTATGTGACGTCTCTGTCCACTGTAGCCTGTGGCACTGACCACATGCATCGGGTGCAGTATATGTGTGGACTTGTGTGTCATGTAGGTGTCCAAGCAGGTTGCGGGTACATGTAGTATGCTGCTATTGCCAGATGTGCCTGTGGGTAGTCCACAGCTACACGTGGGGGACTGATAACAGTGCTCCCTGTAGGCACATGAGAGTACACCATAGGAGGGATTCAGGTTATCAGAACCAACATGGTGCTACACATGTAACCATCACACATACCGTGAACACATCACAATGCATGCTGCACCTGCACAACATGGTATGTCTGCTGCATGTTGTCAGTACACAACCCACGTCACATACGCATCTGTCAGATTTCATACACAACCACTGCAACATACACATCCCACGCTATGCATACACAGGTATCACATACACCTCTCACTATCCTGTCCACCCTGTGCATCAGAATATATTTGCATAACCCTGCACCGATGGTGTGGATGACAGGGATGCGGCAGAGGCTTCATCATATGTACAGGGTGATATGTTAGCCAGGGGCATAGGCTGCACCAATGGATAACATCATGTGTGTGTGTAAGGGCCGATGAGTTTACTGGGCATGTCTGTGCAGAATGCATGTGGATGTGGTGGAACCCTACAGTTGTGTCTGCTGTGTGTGGGTATGTGTGTACACAGTTCAGCCATATGTGATGCCTACACGGGGTATAATTGACAGCCCCAGACTGTACAGTGCAGGTTGTACAGCTCACTGTGTCTGTCCACGGCCACGTGACCTGTGCCTGCCTGGGGTTGCACGGGCACTACCAGGTGGAGGTATAGAGTGGCTACTGTCCAATGACACATGTCCGCTGGAACCGTGTCCATGATAGGACCGGCCAGGGCCACGTCCACGTGGCCTGCTGTGTCCTGGTGTGGACAGTGCAGCACCAGCTGCACTGCTACTGCTACCGGCACTATGTGAGTGGGCATGAGAGGTGGCACGCACACGTTGATCTCCACTAGGTGGTGTTGCTGGCCTACACCCACATGTCCTATGCCTCACCCCTACCAGGTGTTCCAGGACAGACAGCTCATGCTCGCGGATTGCCATGCCTCGGTCGAGGATTCCAACCATTTCACCTAATCACCTATCCAGTACATTAGCAATCTGCTGTTGAGCATTTGCCAATGACTGGATGTTGTCATTTAGGGTACAGATTGCAGCCCTCTGCAGCCTCTGCCCTTCTTGGTTTTGCCGTTCTGCACGTGCCTGTGCCACCATTACAGTCTGGAACATGCGTCTGGTGATACCAGCTGCTGCACCCTGTACTGCAGGTGCATGTCTGCCAGAGGTCCTCCTACGAGCAGTACCAGCCACATGCCTGTGTGGCACATCACCAGTCATTACACTGGCAACATGGTGTGTAGTCACACCTTCTGTAGCCACCACATATTCCTGTTCAATGCCAACAGACGCTGACTGTCCTTCCTCTATGGGCAACGGTGATGTGGTATGTGTTGGCATCAGAACCGTGTGCGAGGATGAGGGGGACATAGTTGGGATGGTAACCAATGGCGCAGATTCTGCCCCTGACAACCCTGCCTGTACCTCATGCATATGGTCATCACCGCTAGTATCTCTGGGGACACTAACATCAAATGGACCGCAGGAGGGTAACGCACCTACACCACCTGTGAATGCAAAGACATACTGTAAGGTACATTACACACTGACACACACACACACAGACACACACACACAGACACACACACACAGACAGACACACAGACACACACACAGACACACACACACACACAGACACACCATGCATGTGATATTTCAGATGTCATGCAGCATTCCTGCACTACAGCACAGGGAATGCAACTCAGACATTAATAGTGTTAGTATGCATACCACCCTGGGGTGCACACTACATCAAGCAGGTGTCATATCAGTAGGCATGCAGTACACGCAATCATGGTAGTTTGCATGCATCACCGTGATACACCATGTGGCCACAAACAGGTTAACAGTACACATGGCTGACGTTACCTTGACATGTAATCCGCTGACATGTGCAGTGACATGTATACATGTGTGACACAATGGTGTCCCGCCACATGCACCACATCATAATGGGCTTCACAGTGCAGTGTTGTGTGTGCAGCCTACAGATAGAATGCATGTTTAGCACATATGTATGTGCAGGTGTGGTTAGTGTGAGCCGTGTACATAGCTATACAGTGTGGAGTACTGGCACTGTGCCACTGCATGGCAACATGATGCATGTATGTTGCTGTGCAATGCATAACATGGACGCATTGCATTGCCATGACTGCAACACAGTCATGCTATTCCACAGCACGTATATGGTAGACATCAGTGACACCTCCGGTGGCTGCAGACAGGCATTCCGGTTGTCCGGTGTAACACATCAAATGTACAGGTGGTCCACTACAGCTATGATTGCACTATGTGTGGACAATGTGCAACGGGGTCTATCCACATCAGGCGTACTGTGTGGCAACATGCCTGTGGCTATCACCCATGGCCATGTGTGAATGGGACTTGGACAATTGTGTGTGATGGGTATCTTGTACACATGTCTGTGGTGTCCCATGTGACATACACCCATACATGTCAGAGGTGTCACAATCCACAGGGCTATGCAGACAACAGTGTGGATGTTTGTTATGTTGGGTGTAGGTCATGTGATGGTGTGACAATATTGCAGACAGAACACCACAAGCTTGGGACGTGTCGGGTGGCATGTCACAATGTGTGCACACAATGTAGGGGCATATGTCACATTGGTGACACCTGTGTGCTGCCCAGATCACTGCTCACTGTGTGGTACTGTGTGCGTACCACGAATGTTGTTCCAGTGCATACTACATATGCATCCATTGTAGAGCACCTTCACTGTGGTATGCATAGCTGACCACACATATCACATTGACAGGTACTGTGGTTTCATGTCTGTGTATAATAACGGTTGTATCTACTGCACATGGGTGTCATGTGTGTGTCTGGTGGTGCAACCTGTATAACGTGACTGGAACTAAACCCAGGTGTGCATGTTATACCTGGCCACATGGCAAATAACTCTACACTGTAACATGCCTGATACTGACAACAGTCTCACCTGCGATGGACCCATGTCTGTGCGACACGCCAGAGGTACCTGTATAGGGGCGACACAACAGTATAAACATTATCCATGACTGTATGACAGCCACAGTTCGCACTGTGCATGTGACATCATGTACCTGTGTGATAGCATATGGTATGCACACGTCTGCATACACAACGTAGCATACTGTAGTATGCTGCTTGTGTGCCCATATACCTGGCATGTGTTGTTACTTTACATGATGTACAGTGACACCTGCAACTACAGTGGATATCATACTCATATGCAGGACTGACTTACCAGGCAGCTCCAGGCTCATTGGTTGGGAGACACCCACCTCCACGATGGCTGCTAGTGTTTCTGCATGCTGTTCCCTGGGTGTCCCCAGACTGGCCAGTAGCTCCTCTGTGTGTGTGAGTGGGGGCGGGGTTGGTGGCCCACCACCTGTTCCACCTTGTTCTCTGGCGATTGCAGTGGCACACTGTTTCACATGCCATATGAGGTCCGTGCAGTGTCGGCGTACCTGTTGGTAGGTGCGGTTGTTGCCACCCACGTTATTCACCCTCCTGCGTATATCCTGCCACAGATCATCCTGCTGCTGCGCTTGCTGTGGCGCATGGCTGAACAGCACGTCATAGTTGTCATGGAGCAATGGTATGATTACTTCATCCTCCTGGTGGCTGAAGGCTGGGAGTCGTGAATGTGGCATTATCTGTAAGACATAATGATGGTGACAGGTCACATTCACGCTGATGTACTGGCATACCGCTGAACATACATTGCTATGACATGTACGACATCTGCACAGTAATCTCTGGAATGCATCATGACACTGACACAGCTGACGTGTTGCTGCCACACCTGTCACACCGTTATGCAGTGGATATCATATCATATCTCTGTGTCAACTCATCACACTGTACATACTCCATGTAGATGGTAACTTGCTGTGGACATGTGTACCTGCCTGCACCTGTGTTCTTACCGATCTGCACTTGGCCCGATGTGTCCACAGTACTACTGTTCACCTGGATGCTGTGTATATGTCACATAGCATCACAGACGCAGCCGTTATGGACGTCAGCAGTGGCACTGCACACATACACATGGACACCTGTACATGCATGTGTTTTGCCATATACATCTACTCAGCACTGTACGGGTGTTGGACATCCTGCCACGGCTTGCCTGTATTGCACATGTGATACACATGGGGCAATGTGTAATCATATGACATATGCAGGGATGGTCACACATAGCATGTGCACGCACGTTTTACATGCTGTCACACAGCAATTGTGACACCACAAGGTGCATCAGTGCCACATTACTGATTCAGTCAGTTGATAGTGCATGTGCCATGTGGCCATCGCACCATGTATGACTGTGATGGCCCGTGCAGCCGTGATGGACAGGGTTGCATGGTATGGCAGGGTATATCACATATATGGCACAGGGATGTGTCCAGCCTGTGGAATACCAGTATTGGGATGGTTGCTGTCCATTCCATATGTCGTTTATATGGGTATATGGACATGTCACATGTCCATCATCATGGTGTGGACAATGCCCTTCTGCAAGGTAGGCAGCATGCTGCATGGTGGGGGTGTGTATGGTGCATGCTGGTATCGCACACCCATGCATAAACATTACCCCTGACAGGTGCTATGTGCTGTAATATTGTTCAACACAGTGCTGTATATGCCCGCACGGTGATATCCCATGCACATGGATGGTACCCTGACCTGACATGGGTACCTCATATGTCTACATCCAGTGCCTGCTGTCACCACCATGTCGGCGGGTGCACCGCACAGCACCATCCCTTCCACAGTGACCATGGTGTTGAGCACAGCCAAGGTATTCATTTATGGGGACGGGGATGTTCACATAGCGGTGGCAATGCTGGTATCATCCATCAGACCATAAACTTATGACACACACCTCACACACACAGCCCATTCAGTATGTTATTCGCAACACTGACACAGCTATACTGCTAGGCCAGGTCCATTCCCAGCTGTACATACACAGATGCATAACATGTCTCTCTGTGGCATGGGCTACAATGATGGTGGGGTTCAACACATACCGTGTTTGACTGTAGCTGGCGCTGATGTTTTGTGCACATGTCAACACATTAACCCTGTTCTACTGTAGCCAGCGGTGATGTGCTGTGCACATGTCAATGCTGCACATTGTGTTGATGTCTGTCTGTCAACAGGCCACTGGTGGAACACGCAAGGGTATTTGTAATCAAATATACATGCCATCCTGTACAGCTGTACTGCTAACATCTCAGGTGCTAATTTGTCATGGACATGCACACCTTACCCGGAAAGGTGATAGTGCATTGCCACCCGTACTCATCACCTCTTGTGGGTTGCTATTATCCAACACCCTATTTGTATTGTATTGTCAAGCTATGCACCTGTGCAGGACATGTGAGCATGTAATGCGCTACTGCATACCTTTGCACCCATTGCGCAACATGTCACACAGGTACACTGGCAGTCATATACTTCTCAGCTTGCTGACGGTACGACAGGTGTTGTACACACTTAACACATATCCTGTGGGACATGGTCGTATGTACAGGCATGTCCAACCGTCACGAACCAGTGCTACCCCTATATGACGGATATGTCGTACATGTGGCAATACAGCAACTGTCACATGTACTCATGCAATGCCCCCCTACCACCGTACAGCGGTACTGCCTGTGGGAGATGTGCTTCTGCATCCATGCTGTGCCCATAGCTGTCATTTGTACATCATTATGTGCAACGTACCTCATTTGGTGTTCTAACGGGTGCATGTTCATCACGGCACCACATTGGAAGGGTCTGTCACACAGTCATTGTTGTACACGGTTTACATGCCAGCCATGGCTTACTAGATGGGAATCATTGTAATTCATTGGGATATCATATTTATACATTGGAGCAGCGTATTCCAGTCATCATATACCCTTCCTAGATGACACTGTTAGGCAGCCAGTAGTAGGTGTTCTACGATCTGCACACTAGTCACACAGTACGAGGTCTACTGTTACCCATTCTGGGGACAGGGTGCTGACAGCTGTGGATGGGGGTGATGCTGTAGACAACCATGACTGCACCTGACGGTCACGTCTGGATGGGTAACATTCACAACACACACCGACCATCAAGTAGTAACACATCATCTACAACAATGGACAGTCCTGCAAGAACAATGTATGCAATATGTCTGTATGACCACTGTAGGCACCACTTGTGGCCCCCAGCATGGCAGCCAACATGAGTGTATATCCCGCAGACTCATGGGTTACACCATTCACAACACACCAGTCACGGATGACGCTCTTGTGAATCACACTGCAGTTCCACACATCATGTTACACAAGGCATCATGCACTGAGATGTTGCGGACGGGTGAACACCTCTGAAACTCAACATACGCACACATGACACATCACCTGGTACAATATATCTCTCATACATCATGTTATTGTGACTGCCCTGTGATGGCAGTACACAGACTACGTGTACTGGGTCATGCAATGGCTCACTGGTGTTATAGCCCTCTAGGTGTGTGTCTAGCCATGGTGTACAGTCGGCAGTGGTCTGGACATGGGGGCACTGTACATTGACCTACTGTGTCACTGCAACAGTTGCCTATGCTCCTACTGTTATTGTACAGGCATGTGGTATCTGACCGCTATGACAGTCCAGGTCAAACACAATGCTGTGGCACTCATGACCTGCAGCCATCGACCTGGGGTGTAGAGCACACATGTATATCATCACATGCTATACTGCCTCTCTGGCAGTTTCACATAACTGTCACCGGCAGGGCTGTAACTGGCAGGCACGGCATGGGGTCATGTGGAACAATGCTTGCATCTTCCACTGTGATGCACACAAGCGGGGCACACACACTATTGCACCACTCACATATCTCTGTGGTGACTGGGACCTGCCTCCATGCTCTGCGCAGCACACCTGCGATTACGGATTGTACACAGACCGTACCTTCCAGGCAAATACCTGGACCGGAACACCCACAGATGAGGGGTTCACACATCACACAGTGTTTTGCACACATCCTGGATAGTTGCTTAACACAATGCATCATAGGTGCTCCATGTGCAGATAACCGTGTTTGTGACCGCTATACACATTGTAACATGCAACAGAGTCGACAGTGTACACCACAGGTTACATACCGTCTGTGTTGTTATAGTGTACATTGGGCCTCGGACAGCTACCACTGCTGTGTGCTGACAGTAACCCACACTTCCCTGGGATAGACACCCATGTACCTACACATGCTTGAGTCATGCACTCCGCTCAGCTGGGTGAAACAATACACAGCACATACCATACCTACACTACCCTTAGCATGAACACTACCTCCATGTGACTGGTGTGACACACCTGGGTTATCCCCTCTTTGGTGGATTCAACACATATGCTACACGGCCTTGCTAGCCACACCCTGGAAACACACCCATCACAGCATGCACGGAACATGTGTACTACAACAACTACTACGGACGTCTGCTGACAGCAGTTGTTAACATCATGACACCCAAGCAGATGGACACTGCACATACATATGCTGACACATACCACAGTGCGCTGCAGTAGCATGTACACAATTGCAGGAATCATGCTATTCCACACAGAGACATGGCGGTACTGACCAGTTCACAAATGCCACTGTGGTGGTCATGTTCCATGCACATATGATGTACAACCACATGTACAGGCTGTTGCACAGTGGTGTACATTCACATGTGTGGGGTGCATCACTTTTCAGCCATAGTGGGTCCCGAGGTCCATCATCACATACTCAAGGCTAGCTACCTAAACATGACTGCCGCACATTGCGGTGTGGGGCCTCAGGCATTGTGGTGGTATGTCAGTATTCTTTGGCAACATCCACATCTGATGTCACATACAATAGTCACCCAAGCATTGCAGACCGAGCTAATGTTGGCAACGTGCCAGGCGATGGCGTACTTACCGACAATACACCCTCTCACTCACTACAGGGTCGCAATCCGTACATGGCCATCGTAGTGTCCCTGTGGTCACATATACAGTACTGACATGCACACAATATGTCCTGGGACACTGGCCCAATGTCACCTTCCAATGTCCCTGGCTGTAATATCCCACCAACCTGTTCGGTATATGTCTCTGCACCAGGCCACTATATTCACTGCTAGCCTTTTGTCGGACATTGTGGACCCTGACTGCTGCACAGCGGCATTTATCGCACTATACATGGGTGGCACTGCATTGCACGAGTGGGACTATAGTCATACACCCATGACTGGACCATTCTGCATGGCAATGGGGCACATCCTCAGGAACGTGATTCCCACACACATTGATGGCTTCCAGTCCTTTCCTAGCACCCGTGTTGGGCTTGTGTATGCCACAGCAAGGCACATACACATGCTGGCCACCTGTCATACAGTTGCATGGGCAGTTGAGGATGGTACGGAGCCCGATACATCATACATTGTCCTCACATTGCCTTTCAGCAACATTCCACATTCTGGTATTGACAACATAAACATCCACCTGCACATCATACCCTGTGTCTCAGGATGTTATGCTATGGGGCTCATGGACTGTACACACAGTGGTGCCAGCATACCATAGTACCTACTACATGTCAGGTACATATTGCATTACACAGTCCTCAGTCATAGGGCCACTCATGTTCACTATATCCTTACATACGGAACATGCTGTCACAGAGTACTGTCCATGCCTAGATTTCCCACACCTACATACCAAGCACCATTATTGCTCCACCAGCTCATAATGATACCAACAATATGGGTGTCAGTGTGGCAGATACTTCATATGCGTATCATGGCATCAGGATGCATGACACATGGTGCATGCACATCACCTTTGCATAACAACATTCACCCACTGACTATCACATGGATAGTGGTCCCGTACATACATATCACATTGAACATGGTTGCAGTACACACATATGCCACACACAGTCCTGTGGTTACCGTATTCCACTGTGGCATGGATATCCTTCTGCAAGGCCACACCTATCTGTACTGTGTGTGATGCTGGTACATATGTAGCCATTGTACCTGTGAACTACACACATCTACACACAGTCAAGTGTACAATAACACATTTATGGTGTACCTTCAACAACAGCTACAGCTTTACATGGCACAACATTGACATGCCACGATGTTTACTGGGCTCAGACAGTTTACATATGCGGCTGACATACGGACAACACATCTGTACACATCTGCATACCACATTCTCAGGGGTGTCTTCTGCTCTGACACGGCCCATGTCCTCCACATTAGTGATGCATATTTATTTTATTTTTATTTTATTTTTGTTTTACATTTGTTGACTGGGCTAGTCTAGCTGGATAGATGTCCATTTTCAGTAGAGGCCCGGGGAGAAAAGCTCCACACACAAAGGAAAAAAGCCCAATAGAACAAAGTAAACATCTTTGTAACAAATGACTAAGATAGAAGAATGTCCAAAAAGGACAGGTTACATAAAGACTACAGTAGGCAGAGAAAAATACACACACACATATATATATATATATATATATATATATATATATATATATATATATAAAACTATACTCCTCATACATGCCATCTGCGGTGGGCAGTGTGAACGGAATGCTCCTGGATATGTGCACACACACCACACTGCATGGGCTGGGCTTCTGTGTTACTTCCACGAACACAACACACACCATGCTGTGGAACATAGGTCCTGTGTACATCCCGCAGGGACACACGGTAGCACTGTTCATGTGATACCTCCCTTGCTGTTTGAGTGACATGTAGTCCTGGTACCACCACAGCAGCGGTACTGTGTAGTGGTGCAGTTGACACCTGCCTCTGCTGTTCACAGGACACTACCATGGAGAGGTGACACTACTGTGTACACTGCCCATGTGCTTGCACGTGGACCTGCCAGACTGCATTATTGCCCACTGTGCACCTGTGCAGCTACTACAAGTCCTTTGGGCATGGTTACTTGGTGTCCCTTCCATTTAGACAAGCTATCATGCTACTACTCTGTCCCATACCTACAGGCCATATGTATCCTGTTATTGTACATTCAATAGGCGATACCTGTGTTATGTATGATATGCCTGTGATACTGTGTATGATATCTGTCATATCTACCTAGAAAACTTTACATTACACATATTTCACATAGTATCCCCTAATGCAGGGCATACTTGCACATCGGCCACACCTTACATATGGCATCAACGGTATATGCTCATACACATGCGTGCTGTGACAGTATACATACATGTACTATCCCCTGCTATGGCACTTCCTTGTTGGACATCCACTGCCAGCAACAGCGTGTGGTATGGCATTGTTCTCTTTAATGCCCTCCTGTGGCATCCCTTGGGGTGTCTCCGCTGTGTACATGATGTCCCACTGCTGTACACACGGTGTCTACAAGCGTCGATATGCTCAGCAAGATATCACTACATAACTACCTTTCACCACTTTCTGCATTACGGACAAGTGTAATTAATTACAACCACCATTCACATACAGTACAGCTTATTAATACAGATCATGCGTTACACAACCTTACATATCGTGTGTTCTACATACCTTATTGGTGTGTCGTTCCGTGTATCGTTTTTCCGTTTCCTTTCGTTTTCGGTAGTACAATGCTGTTTCGGTATGAGCATATGGTTTGAATATCCTGAGAGTCATCCTTATATACGTCGATACCTGCAACATGTGGATTCATCCCACCAATTGCTGTTCCTCAGTGAGTAATTACGTGCAAATCACCTGTGCATCTACTCCATTCGGAAATTACGCGTCGATACAGCGGTATAATTGGAGTCTCCACCTGGGTGTTGGCTATTTGCCCTACCTTCGTGGAAATGGTCTGTATTGTGTTATGTTATGTGTAACTGCAACTGCTATGCGTAGCGAAATGTATATTTTGAAGTCATGTCACCCGTGGATTGTGTGTGACAGGTGTAGTATTTGGTTCGACATGTGGGTGTACCTGTCCTGCCAACGAATGATAATGGGGTATTGCATTCAGAACTGTAACATGGCTGTTGTATTCCTTTATACAATGCATGCAAGTATGCATCCGCTTTTAATTGTGTCTCCCACGCGATATGTTGTGGTTATGCAGATGTCATTGACTGACTGTATGTTTGTGCTGCTATTACGGTTTGTATTCCTTTAATATCTACTGGGGATATCGGTGTGGTCGTGACGCATACGGGTTGTGGGCCTTGCATCTCTACATGGACAGTATAGTTGTCTGTGTGCTCCATCCCTACTTGGAGAGGTAACAGTTAATAGTCTTTTGTTATGGGAGTGTGGGTTGGGCTGTTGTTAATTGGTTCCGATATCGCCTGCATTGGCCTTGCTGCATGTATACCCCTGTAACTTCTGTGGTATATCAGCAGCTATGTGTACGTGAGTAATTACATGCATATCACCTGTGCATCTACTCCATTCGGTAATTACGCGTCAATACTGGGGTATAATTGGATTCTCTGCCTGGGCGTTGGATATTTGCCCTACCTTCGTGGAGATGGTCTGTATTGTCTTATGTTATGTGTAACTGCATCTGCTATGCATAGGGACAAGTATATTCTTTATTCAAGTCACCTGTGGATTGTGTGTGACAGGTGTAGTATTTGGTTCGGTATGTGGGTGTACCTGTCCTGCCGACGAATGATAACGGAGTATTGCATTCCAAACTGTAACATGGCTATTGTTTGCATTTATACAAAGCATGCAATTATGCATCCGCCTTTAATTGTGTCTCCCACGCGATATGTTGTGGTTATGCAGATGTCATTGACTGATTGTATGTATGTGCTGCTATTACGGTATGTATTCCTTTATTATCTACAGTGGGGGATATCGGTGGTTGTACGTCACGGATACGGTTTGTGGGCCTTGCATCTCTACATAACCAGTATAGTTGTCTGTGCGCTCCATCCCTACTTGGAGAGTTAACAGTTAATAGTCTTTTGTTATGGGATTGTAGGTTGGGCTGTTGTCATGTGGTGTCGGTATCGCCTGCAGTTGAGCTTGATGCATGTATACCTCTGTAACATCTGTGGTATATCAGTGGTTATGTGTAATGCGGGTAACTATCCCTTGTCAGTCTGTCCCAGATATTTGCAGTCATTGTGGTCCTGTTGTTGGGATAGCCTGTTTGCCAGTGGTTGCCACATATTCAGATGGGAATTGATTGTTTGACACTTGTAGAACACACAGCGGTGTTTACGGTCCAACACGTGGCCACGGTCAGTACTGGGGTAGCACATACATATTTCCGCGATACATACCTATTGCTGTGTGGCTTTGCCAACATATCATATTGCATGTAACATATCAGTGTCGTACATGCAGGCATGACTATTACATACGTCCTTTCCATTTCTTATGGGGAATATTCCTGTGCTACCATCTGGGACATATTCACTTTGTATCGTTCTATGTCACGACACACCTAGCCAGGGTGGGGCTGTCACTACAACTGTGGGACTAGTAGTGAACATATGCCTGTGGCTAGTTTACCGTATGCCTACACCTAATATTCTGCTCTGCCTCTAACTTGGCACCAACATATACATGTTGCAGACACACACACATTACACTCACACAGCGACGCACACGGCACCCTCAGCGCGCATACACATACTACGGCACTCACGGGACGGTTGCACACAGTACCTCGTGGACCGCAACACCGCAGCGGTGTCTACCTCTCCTTCATATCATCATACTATTACACACGCATGTACTGTTACAGTACTGTGTTCTGGCGGTCTTTCTGCCTCGCGGTTATGCATATCGGTATCTTACACGTTCCATGGTTGGCGGTATCCTCTTATTTTGAACCTCCGGATGTTCAGATTGTCGCTGCACTATGTATACTATGTACAGATATCGCGGGATACCTCTCAGTCACCTTATATCCTCTAATTCTGTCTTATCTGTATTATACATCTTGCGGCGACCGTGGCAGGCACACAGCAACGCCATATGCTGTAGGACTCACATACTGTTCAGGTGTTTGCATCACATGTTCCGCTGGCTGTTGGGTTTACAGTGTTTGGGGGCTGCCTATGTTGGAGTCACACATAAGGCCACCCATACATTACACTTTACAGGTGGTCATGTTTGTGTGCCATTCATTTCACTGTGTGTGCAGGTGGGGAGGTGTCAGTCCATGGGGCCTACACTGTCAGAGTATGTGCTATTCCCTCTTTGCCAAGGCGAGGCATATTGAGTACACCTCCGTCTGCCTACTGGGGCTGGCACAGTGTGTTCCTGGTCCGGAACCCTCTGTGCCTGGACTGGCCTTGGCAATTGTGGTGGGCTTTGTGGCCCTTCACCATTATGTCCCTGCAGCAGCTGCTTCCGCAGGATCATATTATGTAGCATGGCACATACTATGAATATGTGGGCACATGTGCCTGGAGAGTACTGCAAGGCTCCACCAGATGTATCCAAGCACTGGAACCATGATTTCAGCATCCCGAAAACACGCTCTATGATTATTCTAGTTTGTGCGTGTGCCTCATTATGGCGTTCTTGCATGTGTATGTGTGCATTTCTGATGGGAGTCATCATCCATGGCTCCATTGCATAGCCAGCATCCCCCACGAGATGGCCTTGTGGGATGTCCCCTGACAAATACCTGGTACAGCTGTGAGGCATGCCAGATATGGGAGTCGTGGTAACTTCCAGGGCTGCCAGCACACACATCCATGATAAAGCCCTGGGCATTGCACGACCTGGCAATTGATGGAGTGGAATCCCTTGCAGTTTATGTAGCATCTACCCTGCTCGCCAGGTGGTGACTTGATTTGTATGTCGTGCAGTCTATCGCACCCAGTACCTCCGGTATTGTGCCACACGGTGGAAGTGGCGCATATTGCTAGCCAACTCCTCCTGAGATCTGGGGAAGTATATATGCTCATTGGCATGTGGTAACATGGCATCCAGGAACTGGTGTAGTACCCTGGATGCTGATGCCTGTGAGATGCCCATTATATCTCCAGTTGGCCTTTGAAAGGTACCTGTGGCCAGTATTCGCAAGCTTACACATACCTTTGTGTCCACTGGGATGGGTTCCCTCTGTTGTTTCTTGTTCTCAGGCGTTGGCGGCACAGCTCCACTATTTGCTGTAACATGTCCCTGTCCACCCTGTAACGCTTCCACTATCTCCTGGTCATGAAGCCCTGGTAGGTTACCCTTGGTCTGAACACTCTCCTCCTCCTCGAGGCCTGCAGTGGTTGTCGGCATCCTCCTCCACAACACCGTCTGTCTCTAACACATGCTGATGGATCACAGCTACGCAGCACCCAACATGTACATTTTAAAAGTTCCTGTGTATTTACACCTATGGTGCGGCATTTGGGAATACACGGCTGTGTGTTGTGTGCATTCACACTTTATACTATTGTGCTGTGCACACCGATTATGTCATAGGGTGTGTTTATGCGGCCGTATCTAAGGGTTATCTTCCGTGTTTTACCGATGGAACTACAATGGTGTTGCCTTTGGTGTTGCATTACTCTTGCCTGCCATGGATTACCTTTCGACCTTCCCTTAATATTTATGCACGTTGCACCTACCATTTTCTGGCATGCATCCTGCAGAGCACTGTCATTTCTACTTTCATGGACATGGCATATCATGCTTTGTGTGCTACTGCCGTTGTGCTGCCTGTCTGCTTTGCTCTGCTGTGTCAGGTCTTCTATCTTTGCAGTCTGCTACCTCCCCTACTTTCTTTGCATTCATATACCTCCCTATCCTGTTTTGCAGGTTTCTGCATGCAGAGTTGTCACCTACCGCCGATTGGCCTTCGTGGGTTGATTAGTTTTGATTGCTCATTAGTACTCCAATTACACTTCTTCCGCATTTCCTTATATTCTTCACATCACCTTCTTGTTTACGATATTGTTTATGGGCGGTGTCACATGACTAGGTTCCAGGAAAGTTGACATCCTCGTACACATGCACTTTTGCACGCATTGTGTGCTCTCAGCTAAACTATTACCCCACACCCGGTCCTGCAGCTTTGATTTGCGATGTACAGCCCAGGTTTGCTGTGCCCTACCTTCGTGGAAATGGTCTGTATTGTGTTATGTTATGTGTAACTGCAACTGCTATGCGTAGCTTAAATGTATATTTTGAAGTCATGTCACCCGTGGATTGTGTGTGACAGGTGTAGTATTTGGTTCGACATGTGGGTGTACCTGTCCTGCCAACGAATGATAATGGGGTATTGCATTCAGAACTGTAACATGGCTGTTGTATTCCTTTATACAATGCATGCAAGTATGCATCCGCTTTTAATTGTGTCTCCCACGCGATATGTTGTGGTTATGCAGATGTCATTGACTGACTGTATGTTTGTGCTGCTATTACGGTTTGTATTCCTTTAATATCTACGTTGGGGGATATCGGTGGTTGTACGTGACGCATACGGGTTGTGGGCCTTGCATCTCTACATGGACAGTATAGTTGTCTGTGTGCTCCATCCCTACTTGGAGAGGTAACAGTTAATAGTCTTTTGTTATGGGAGTGTGGGTTGGGCTGTTGTTAATTGGTTCCGATATCGTCTGCACGTGGCCTTGCTGCATGTATACCCCTGTAACTTCTGTGGTATATCAGCAGCTATGTGTACGTGAGTAATTACATGCATATCACCTGTGCATCTACTCCATTCGGTAATTACGCGTCAATACTGGGGTATAATTGGATTCTCTGCCTGGGCTGATATTTGCCCTACCTTCGTGGAGATGGTCTGTATTGTCTTATGTTATGTGTAACTGCATCTGCTATGCATAGGGACAAGTATATTCTTTATTCAAGTCACCTGTGGATTGTGTGTGACAGGTGTAGTATTTGGTTCGGTATGTGGGTGTACCTGTCCTGCCGACGAATGATAACGGAGTATTGCATTCCAAACTGTAACATGGCTATTGTTTGCATTTATACAAAGCATGCAATTATGCATCCGCCTTTAATTGTGTCTCCCACGCGATATGTTGTGGTTATGCAGATGTCATTGACTGATTGTATGTATGTGCTGCTATTACGGTATGTATTCCTTTATTATCTACAGTGGGGGATATCGGTGGTTGTACGTCACGGATACGGTTTGTGGGCCTTGCATCTCTACATAACCAGTATAGTTGTCTGTGCGCTCCATCCCTACTTGGAGAGTTAACAGTTAATAGTCTTTTGTTATGGGATTGTAGGTTGGGCTGTTGTCATGTGGTGTCGGTATCGCCTGCAGTTGAGCTTGATGCATGTATACCTCTGTAACATCTGTGGTATATCAGTGGTTATGTGTACGTGGCAACTATCCCTTGTCAGTCTGTCCCAGATATTTGCAGTCATTGTGGTCCTGTTGTTGGGATAGCCTGTTTGCCAGTGGTTGCCACATATTCAGATGGGAATTGATTGTTTGACACTTGTAGAACACACAGCGGTGTTTACGGTCCAACACGTGGCCACGGTCAGTACTGGGGTAGCACATACATATTTCCGCGATACATACCTATTGCTGTGTGGCTTTGCCAACATATCATATTGCATGTAACATATCAGTGTCGTACATGCAGGCATGACTATTACATACGTCCTTTCCATTTCTTATGGGGAATATTCCTGTGCTACCATCTGGGACATATTCACTTTGTATCGTTCTATGTCACGACACACCTAGCCAGGGTGGGGCTGTCACTACAACTGTGGGACTAGTAGTGAACATATGCCTGTGGCTAGTTTACCGTATGCCTACACCTAATATTCTGCTCTGCCTCTAACTTGGCACCAACATATACATGTTGCAGACACACACACATTACACTCACACAGCGACGCACACGGCACCCTCAGCGCACACGTACACATACTACGGCACTCACGGGGACGGTTGCACACAGTACCTACGTGGACCGCAACACCGGCAGCGGTGTCTACCTCTCCCTTCATATCATCATACTATTACACACGCATGTACTGTTACAGTACTGTGTTCTGGCGGTCTTTCTGCCTCGCGGTTATGCATATCGGTATCTTACACGTTCCATGGTTGGCGGTATCCTCTTATTTTGAACCTCCCGGATGTTCAGATTGTCGTTGCACTATGTATACTATGTACAGATATCGCGGGATACCTCTCAGTCACCTTATATCCCTCTAATTCCCTGTCTTATCTGTATTATACATCTTGCGGCGACCGTGGCAGGCACACAGCAACGCCATATGCTGTAGGACTCACATACTGTTCAGGTGTTTGCATCACATGTTCCGCTGGCTGTTGGGTTTACAGTGTTTGGGGGCTGCCTATGTTGGAGTCACACATAAGGCCACCCATACATTACACTTTACAGGTGGTCATGTTTGTGTGCCATTCATTTCACTGTGTGTGCAGGTGGGGAGGTGTCAGTCCATGGGGCCTACACTGTCAGAGTATGTGCTATACGTTCCCTCTTTGCCAAGGCGTAGGCATATTGAGTACACCTCCGTCTGCCTACTGGGGCTGGCACAGTGTGTTCCTGGTCCGGAACCCTCTGTGCCTGGACTGGCCTTGGCAATTGTGGTGGGCTTTGTGGCCCTTCACCATTATGTCCCTGCAGCAGCTGCTTCCGCAGGATCATATTATGTAGCATGGCACATACTATGAATATGTGGGCACATGTGCCTGGAGAGTACTGCAAGGCTCCACCAGATGTATCCAAGCACTGGAACCATGATTTCAGCATCCCGAAAACACGCTCTATGATTATTCTAGTTTGTGCGTGTGCCTCATTATGGCGTTCTTGCATGTGTATGTGTGCATTTCTGATGGGAGTCATCATCCATGGCTCCATTGCATAGCCAGCATCCCCCACGAGATGGCCTTGTGGGATGTCCCCCCTGACAAATACCTGGTACAGCTGTGAGGCATGCCAGATATGGGAGTCGTGGTAACTTCCAGGGCTGCCAGCACACACATCCATGATAAAGCCCTGGGCATTGCACACGACCTGGCAATTGATGGAGTGGAATCCCTTGCAGTTTATGTAGCATCTACCCTGCTCGCCAGGTGGTGACTTGATTTGTATGTGCGTACAGTCTATCGCACCCAGTACCTCCGGGTATTGTGCCACACGGTGGAAGTGGCGCATATTGCTAGCCAACTCCTCCTGAGATCTGGGGAAGTATATATGCTCATTGGCATGTGGTAACATGGCATCCAGGAACTGGTGTAGTACCCTGGATGCTGATGCCTGTGAGATGCCCATTATATCTCCAGTTGGCCTTTGAAAGGTACCTGTGGCCAGTATTCGCAAGCTTACACATACCTTTGTGTCCACTGGGATGGGTTCCCCTCTGTTGTTTCTTGTTCTCAGGCGTGGCCGGCACAGCTCCACTATTTGCTGTAACATGTCCCTGTCCACCCTGTAACGCTCCACTATCTCCTGGTCATGAAGCCCCTGGTAGGTTACCCTTGGTCTGAACACTCTCCTCCTCCTCGGAGGCCTGCAGTGGTTGTCGGCATCCTCCTCCACAACACCGTCTGTCTCTAACACATGCTGATGGATCACAGCTACGGCAGCACCCAACATGTACATTTTAAAAGTTCCCTGTGTATTTACACCTATGGTGCGGCATTTGGGAATACACGGCTGTGTGTTGTGTGCATTCACACTTTATACTATTGTGCTGTGCACACCGATTATGTCATAGGGTGTGTTTGTACGGCCGTATCTAAGGGTTATCTTCCGTGTTTTACCGATGGAACTACAACGGTGTTGCCTTTGGTGTTGCATTACTCTTGCCTGCCATGGATTACCTTTCGACCTTCCCTTAATATTTATGCACGTTGCACCTACCATTTTCTGGCATGCATCCTGCAGAGCACTGTCATTTCTACTTTCATGGACATGGCATATCATGCGTTTTGTGTGCTACTGCCGTTGTGCTGCCTGTCTGCTTTGCTCTGCTGTGTCAGGTCTTCTATCTTTGCAGTCTGCTACCTCCCCTACTTTCTTTGCATTCATATGCCTCCCCTATCCTGTTTTGCAGGTTTCTGCATGCAGAGTTGTCAGCTACCGCCGATTGGCCTTCGTGGGTTGATTAGTTTTGATTGCTCATTAGTACTCCAATTACACTTCTTCCGCATTTCCTTATATTCTTCACATCACCTTCTTGTTTACGATATTGTTTGCGGGGCGTGTGTCACATGACTAGGTTCCAGGAAAGTTGACATCCTCGTACACATGCACTTTTGCACGCATTGTGTGCTCTCAGCTAAACTATTACCCCACACCCCGGTCCTGCAGCTTTGATTTGCGATGTACAGCCCAGGTTTGCTGTGCTCCAATGTGCTTACTGCTACGGTGGCACACCCCTCTGCAGATGTCATGTATTCCCTCTGAGCCACTCCTCGGTGTATTACCGCTGCGCTGTTTGGTACAACCTTACTCCGGCGGGGAATTTGTGATTCAGTATTATCTGCCTCATTTGCATGGCATTGACTACTAATTCATAGTTACCACGCCGAAGACTGCCGTGAGTCCTTGGCAACCCTTGCACCATGGTTGTGGCGTTCCATGCATACCATGGTGTATTATGCTGTGGACCTGATGTCTATTACGATGCTGTTTTATAACATTGTTATATTATTTCATTATGTTGCACCTTCCGCACACATGTCCTGCGGTTCTGATGTGAGTTACTGTGGACATGCCACTTAAGTTGTTATTTACGTGTTGTGCATGTTTTCTTTTGCCATTGTCTGTGTATTTCGCCATTGGCATATGTTAACAGTGTGATACCTGGGTCTGACACTCTTCCGTTACTCCGATGTTATGTTTGGGAAAATGTAAACCGTTTTTTTTGGTTTACATTGCCGTGGGCTTATGCTACGCCTGCACCACTTCATGAATCGCTATATGCCTTCATTTGCATGGTGACACACCGCACATGGGGTGTTTAGCATACCTACACCGGGGGCTGCGGAGATCTGGCGCATGCCGGTAGTGCACGTGGAATTGGATCGTACCAGAATCGCTCGGCGGCCATATTTGGCATTGTAACGTCTACGCTATGCGTGCGCCTGGTGCAAGGTTCATGAATCCCGGGGATTATCCTTTTATGTCTTATACTTACAGATTTGTGTCAAATTGTATAATGCTGTAGTGGAGCTTTTCTCCCTGGCCCTTTACTAAAAATGGACATGTATCCAGTAAGACTAGCCCGGTCAACAAATGTAAAATAAAATAAAATAAATAAATAAAATAAAATGTGTTTCCTGATATATAAGAGGATAAATACACCAATCAATATGCATCATATTTTACAAATAATTGAAGTGTTTATAAGCACAGGTTGTTTTCTTGCAAGAGAACAAAAATTTGTGAAGGGTGTTTTAATATTCGGAACTAGGACTGAAGTAGCATCCAATGTTGCTTTGGCACAAAGAGGCACTTGCATTTTATTAAATAAATATATTGGAGAAAAGGCTGGAGAAGCAAACAGCAGAGGAAGTTGTTGCATGAGATTGTTCCAGAATATTTGGGGCATTTGATTTTTGTTAATTTATGCAGGCCTAATCAAAAGGAACCAAGAGTGTTCACTGGTTTTGGATAACCACTGGGGCAGAGAGTAGGGAGACACTTTGCAGCTATCATCACTTGAAGCATTAATATGGTTGTATTCTGTGTCCTAGATGGAGGACCTTAAAGTAAGGGTTGTCTTCCTGGGAATTACGGTCAAGTAATTGATCTTATCAGAGATTTCTTGATGGATGATCCACTAGAAGTACTGAACTTCACATTTGTTGTCCCCACCACATATACAGCAAGTCATATAGACTATTTTTTTACTGAGCTCAAATTTGTTGGCTCAATTTCTAATGCCCCTTCAAATCATATTTTTAAAGTTATACTTGGATATTGTTCCTGTTACTTTCATATCACGTTTGCTGGACCTATTCTTGATTCCTAGGCGGCAAAGCAAAGAGATGTTTGGTGAATGAATGCATTCATTCTGGACTGAGAATTTTAACTCAAGGCTTCTAATGACATACAAATGGAAGGTGCTGAAGTCTGATCTGTGAGAGTTCTCATCTCATCCAGTCAAAGCCTACAAGGAAATTATTCATCAAACTCTGGCAAAAATAGAGGACATCCTGCCTGAAAAAGAGTCATAATCAAATGGTTTGCCAATCATGTCCTAAATGCTAGAGTTATTTATTTATTTACTGTTTGTTCATTAGGTAGGTGGACTGGTCCACTAACCCTTCTCAGCCATGACCCACCCTACTTTATGCCTCTCCAATATATACCAACCTAAGGCAATGTGATCTAAACAAGCTAGAGACTTGCTACAACAAAATCGCCAAATTTGCCACAGGGGCATCCTACCATAGTCACCAGTGTCTCTCACTTGCTGAACTGGGCTGGCTTGAACTCCCTCACATCCTTCAGTGGTATCAACTCTCACTCACCCACAAACTAGTAAACCATCCACTAAATGTCCCATCCCTCCAGAATCTACTCCAACCCTATTGCACCACCAGACCACTAAGATCCAGCAACAAAAATCACTTGCAGATCACTAAAGCCAATAACTCTGCTGGTGAAGCACTATTCTCTTGTGCCATAGCCAAATTATGGAACTCACTCTCACCCACAATTACCTCTGTACCATCATGCACCCACTTCAAAACTTTACTAAAAGCGCACCTAAAAACATGCTGGCTATGCCCTTGCAACTCCCACTCTAATATCATCCACCCCATCCAACCACTACATTTCTTTCCACTCCACTAACTACCTTGATTATAGCATGCTCAGATGCTCATAAGCCTAGTACTTATTATACAGCAGGAACTTCTCATTGTAACATTTGTTAATGTCTGTTATGTACTTCACAGATAAAGATTCTAGTTGTCTACTGATGTACTATGTTCTTCATCTGTAAATATGTTGTAAGTAATTACTATGTTAAATTGTTAATCGCATTGTAATCCAATGTAACTACTGTCTGTTTATTTTACTGTGGAGCTTTTCTCCCTGGGTCTCCGCTGAAAATGGACCTACGTCCAGTCGGACACTTCCGGTCAACAAATTTCAATAAATAAATAAATAAAATAAATAAATGACCCTGGCTCATTATGCAACATCACACAAATATTATAAAATAAAGAATAAGAATAAAAAGAAATGCATCATTAAGAAAAAAACAAGGCACAGGATATAAAGTCTTAATTCATTGACAATAAATATTATCAACAAGTACAAACACAATGGCAGAAGTCATGCGTTATACACATATGTACAATAATGAAACATCACTTATTATTTAGACCAACACATAACGATTTACATACAGAGACATTGGGCAGGATTCACAAAGGCTTGCACGGAGTGTAAGAGATGTGTAACACTCCATGCAAGCCTCGCTATCCAGGAACAGACCTAAATTCCGTGTAAGAGACCAGCTAAAACGTCTCTTACACGGAGTGGGCGTGGATATGCTAAATACCTCACTTGCAGCCGAAAGGCATGCAAATGAGGTAGATTAGCGATCCACGAATCAGAAAGCAGCCCGTGTAAGAGCCGTTTTAGCTGCAGAAATGTACTCAGTTGACAACTGAGTACGTTTCTGCAAAAACCACAACGGAGCCATGTCAGCTCCAAATAAAGGGTGCATATGTGTCAGGCAGCATGCCAATGGCCAAATATGTGGCCATTGGCAAGGTACCCCGATGCAAATATGAAAAATAAATATTTTTTTTCGGCTGCGCTGTATAAAACATAAAAATGAAGATTATAAACCCACAAATGTGGGTTTTATGCAATACATGGAATGACAATGGAGGGACTAGCAGACCAAACACAACATGGCCACTGTGTAGTGGTTGATAAGGGGGGAAGCTGAGTCTAAGACATGTACCTAAGCATTAGTAGGCAATCTGATGTAAATGAGGGTTAGGATACTGAATCCCATAGTCACATAGCAAATGAGCACATTCTGAGTAGTGTAAGAGATTCATAAGGGGGAGGAATAGAGTAGGAGATAGGTGACATCACAGGGGGGAATGGTAGAAAGAAATGCAGTTCATTGGAGGTCAGTGTTACATGACAGATGACAGACACAGATCATGGAAAGAGGAGTGCCACAAGATAAGCATGGGAAAGTCAAGAAATGGAAGGTGTACACTGTTACTTACACCAAAGTTTCTTGCTGGGCGTTCATGCGCACGTGTGCGCGCCATGAAGCGAGAGTAGGGCAGTGTGCACGCGTGTAAGGCAGACTGAGCATGTGGGAGCGTGTTGGTAGATTTGTAACACTGTTTGCACTGGTGTGCGTGCATTTTAACCCGAATAGGCAGATCCTGAACCGTGTAAGCATGTGTGCGCGAGTGTAAGCCACTGTGAGCGTGTTTCTGCTGGTATGCATGCTGCTCCCCCCTGAGGAAACAGAAAGGAAAAAGGAAGCAACAGAATTAGTAGGAAGCTAGCAGGGAATACTGCTGGAGCTAGCAGGTGAAAACAATTAGAATCAGGCAATTACACAGGCAGAATAGTAGCCCAGCCCAGCACTTAAACTCTGCAAACAGCAGTGCAGGATGTTTCTCTCAAGAGACTCTGCAAGACAGGAGTTAGCTATTAGAACTGAAAACTGAAAAAGCTGAACTCAGAGCAGAAATGCTAGGGGCTGCCATAGCTGTCATAATGAGACATAGGCGACTTGCTGAGGGTGGTGACAATGCAGATGGTGCCAGACAACCCACAGTGAGGAGACAGAGAAGAGTGTACAGGCCCAGAGTCACCTACCACGGGTTACATGAGCTGGAGATAGTAGAGTGCTATAGAGTGGACAGAGAGCTCCTGCAGCAAATAGTCGAGCTGTGCAGGCCACGCCTCACACACAGAACAAACAGAGGGGAACCCATCCTAGTGGAAACCAAGGAATGTGTTTGCCTAAGAATACTAGCAACAGGTACCTTCCAGAGACCAACTGGTGATATGATGGGGATATCACAGGCATCAGCCTCCAGGGTACTGCACCAGTTCCTGGATGCCATGTCAGCACATGTCGGTGATCATGTATATTTCCCCAATTCCCGTGAGGTATTGGCCAGCAATATGCACCTCTTCCAGCAAATAGCGGAATACCCTGAGGTAGTGGGTGCAATAGATTGCACGCACATATGCATCAAAGCACCAGCCAGTGAGTGGGGTAGGGCCTACATTAACTGCAAGGGCTTCCCCTCCATCAACTGCCAGGTTGTGTGTGATGCCCAGGGCATAATAATGAATGTGTGTGCTGGCTGCCCTGGGAGCTACCATGATTCTCACATCTGGCATTTGACGCAGCTGTACCAGACATTTGCCAGTGGGGACATCCCACATGGACACCTAGTGGGGGATGCAGGTTATGCACTGGAGCCGTGGCTGATGACACCCATCAGAAATGCACACACACCTGAACAGGAATGCCATAATGAGGCACACGCACAAACACGTAATGTAATAGAGCGTGTGTTTGGGCTGCTCAAGTCACGGTTCCGGTGTCTGGACACATCTGGTGGAGCCTTGCAGTACTCACCAGCTACATGTACCCAAACTGTCATGGTATGTGCTATGTTACATATTATGATCTTGCGAAAATAGCTGCAGCAGGACCAGCATAGGGCTGGGCTAAACAGCCCTCCACCATTGCCAAGGCCATCACAGGCAGAGCATGACTCAGAGGAGGAACAACCTGAGCCTGCCCCAGTAGGCAGAAGGAGGTGTGCCCAGTAAGCCCTGGCCTTGGCAAAGAGGCAACACATAGCACCTACACTGGCTCAGTAGGAACCCTGGGAATGATACCCCTCTCTGACTCACTCAAATAATAAGAGGGATGCCTAAAATGACATGACCTGCTCACAAACATGTACAGGGAGTGTAATATGTGCATCCGACAGAGGCAGCCCTGCAGCACCACCAGAGGCATGAATGCCATGTGTTAAGTAATGTAACACCATGTACTATATGTACACTTGAGGACCCTGACTAACATCCACACTCACCAAGCATGAAGCCACAAAATGACAATAGGATGATCAATTGCAATAATTGGCTGAAGTAATGCTGTTAGTCAAAGGGGAGCCAATGTATTTCAGCCTGGGAAGACATGCTGAGCATGACATGATGCACCACCTGCTAGGGGTGGCGTGCACCTATCAGTCCATGCCCCATGGATACTGGCAAAGGCTGTCAGTACCCACAGCGTGCCCTGAGTAGGTAAGTCTCAAAACACAAACCCACCTTCATAGGTACCACAACAGATAGGAACCTAGATGTAATGCTACCCAATGCTAGAAGTCTAAACAGCAAGATGCGTGCAGTGTAAACGCACACAGTATGGAGAATGTTGATATCTGTCCTGTAATAGAAAACTGGGTCAAGGCTCATATCAGCACCCTAACACTACCAGGTTACACCTCATACTATGCTGTACAGCCTCAAAACATGGAACAAGCTACAAAAGGAGGGTGACTAGCAATAATTGTCAAGGATAACCACACCCCCATGTTGGTACCACAACAAGAAACAGCATGGATTAGGCATGGTCAAGTACCAGTGGCTAAAACTGCCTCCCAGTATATAGCCTGCTGCAGACTACTGTCCGAACACCAGGAACTGCACCTGGCCTATGTTGGAATACATGAATATATCAAGCCCCCCAAACCACATTATATTGGTTGACTGAAAATACCCAGACATACACTGGGAGCATTATACTAGCACCAACACAGTAGGAGAAGAGTTCCCAGAATCCATAAAGCAAAATGCCCAGCACAAGAGGAGTAAGCATACTGGATGTGATAATCAGCAACATGCATACTGGATGGCAAGATGAGAAGTGTATCCCTCACTGGTAAGACCAGACCATAGAGTAATCACACCGGATATACACATCCTGACCACAGTCCCTGGCCAGAAAACCACAGTGAAAAACACGTGTAAAGCATAAGTTGCACCCCTCCAAACTGATGTGGAATCCACTAAAGGCCCTGTGCAGGTGCAGAATATGGGACACACAGCAGAACCTGTTATACAGGCATTCCATGAACACAGCCAGGAATGCTTGGATTATACAATCACAAATAACAACAAGACACAATGCCATACACGCAGGCATCTGGCATGCTGGACTCCAGCCATTACCAAACCATGCAAGAGAATGAGGAAGCTACTACATGATAGAGCAAACATAAAAAGGGAAGTAATCACTGATCAGTAGTATGGCAATAAAATATGTCACACATACAATCCACTAAGGCCAGCTACAACAAGTAGAATCTGTGAATCCTGAGGCAATGTTACACCTGCCCCAAGTACACAGACAACCCTCAACTCCCCCCAATAAATACAAATATATGTGAGAGATGCAACCATTTATCCAAACCGGAGGCTGAGCTCCCCCAACTCAGTACTGTCAAAACTAGTCATGGGGAGAAGGTAATCACATACACCACAAACCCAGTCCCACATAGACCAATCACAACTGTAAACCAAACACATAAATACAGAAAAACATTCCCAGAGGCCCTAATTACAAACACACCAAACCAACAGATGCCTCCAAAGCAGACCCCAAGCAACCACAACCTCCAAACATAGCACATGCAACACATAGTACACAAAGCTGGTGTGCCAAACAGTCACAGGCCAGAAGGAGAAACAACATGCCTGATACAGTTGTAATAGGTGCCTGTATAGGCAGACACACTGCTGTCCCACTCACCAGACTGAACAAGGGAAAGGGTACAGTAAGCTGCCTGTAGGCTGTTACAATACGCCACATAACACAAGTACGCAGGTCACCCCAAAGCAAGCAAAAATATGATGCACTCATTGTCTATGCTGGTGTGAAAGACCCGAGATGTACCTCCCTGGACTACATGAAAAGAGACATGGATAAGCTATCTGAGTATGTACTCCAGACCGCTATGACACTGGCTGTTTGCAGCATCCAACCCTCACCAAGAATGATGCCACAGTACAAACACAGAATGATCAGCTTTAACAGGTGGCACAATTACAGCTGTCAGTCCAAGAAGATCTAATGTCTGTCTGCTTGAGATGCCATGCATGACAAGCCATGCTGCTGTTCCAGGGATGGCTTGCACCTGTTACCACTGGGCGTCTGGTTACTGGATAAGACCTTTGCCACCTCCATAGAGCCGTACGTAGGCAAGGCCGAAAAGACTAACCCACCACCCTAGAAAACATAAGTGGTAAGAAACATAAGGGTAATGCTGACCAATGCCAGATGTGTAAACTGCAATATGCATGCTCCTGAGGCACTTCCCAGTATGGAGAACATCGATGTCTGTGCAGTGACAGAAACCTGCTGCAAGCCTACTGACAGCACACCAGCACTACCAGGTTATACCTCATATCATGCGTTATGGCCCCAACACCTGGACCAAAACATCAAGGGAGGGGAAGTATCCATATGCAGCACAGACACCCATACGGCCAGGTAACTGACAATGCACGAATCAGCGGAGACCACCCATGTGCACATAACTGTAGTCAAAACTGCTGTACAGTCTGTAGCATGCGACAGACCACACTCTCACACACAGGAACCCCACCTAGACATCCTGAAGACACTGGACAGTATGAATGTCCCACCAAATACCAAACAAGGTACTCACAAATTACCACATAGGTGGTAAACCATTATGTATGCAAGGAGTAATCAGGGACCTAGGGACACAAGTCGACAGTAACCTGTCATGTGACACTCACAATGCCAATGTGGCTAGGAAGACTGTCTATATTGGATACCGTATCATGAAAGGATTCACATCTACATCAACAGAGGTCACTGAGCCCCTGTACTGTTCTCTTATCAGACCCATAATCTAGTACAATGACTCATATGGGATGTACCGTACCTGACACCTGCAGCGGTTAGGAAGACTTCAAAGGTACCTCACCAAGAGGATAAAGGGTGTCAAATATATGTCATATGCTGCCTGGCTGTAGACACCCCAGCTGAATGAAGTCACAGACTGCCTACACAGAGCTATTGTATGTCTGTTGTACAAGGCCATGTCCAACACAGGAGTAATGGACATGCTCCACCCCAGGAAATCAAAGTCATTGGAGCTGTGAGAGTGACAGATGTCAACCTCAACACATAATGAAATAGGATGTGCTGGAGGGACAGATACATAACCCAGAGCCTTCCCACACCCTGGAACAGGATCCCACTCCATGTTAGGCAGAGCCCCTCAATGACACCCCTCAACAGGAATATTGCCAAGCGGATGGATGCTCGTAGATGTACACTGGGGGTCTTCACTGTGTCACGTCCAGACAGAGGCACAGTAAAGAAAATCATAAATTGCCATAACATTCACATAGCAAGGGGTGGTGAAAGACACACACACTCTGTCTAGGCTTACTAATGCCCTAGGGTGGATAGCCTAGTATGAACCTATGAACTTATGAAGATACAAATTGTACAGGACACTAAGGATAATCACAAGGCTTACTCAACTGATGGTAGGAACCATGTTGGGAATTCACAGATATGCTCCGAATCACACAGATATTACAAACAACATACCAAACACACACACATATTGCCAACATACAACCTGACAGGTGCAGTGCAACCCCCCCTCCAGAATGCAAAATATCTATCCCAGCAGACTGCTGGCCCCCTGACATTGCAGATGCTGAGGTAACAGCCATCATCTACAAAGCAAAACACACAGCAGCAAAGGTATGAGATGGTGTCCTGGGATGAGGCCAACATGGACTCCAAGAAGAATGGAATGCCAAATCACACTACTGCTCAATGTCAGCCTTACCACAGGATATGTACCCAAAGAGCAGTGTACAACAACATTGGTCCTTCACAACAAAGGTGTTGCCTGAATGGACACTGCAAACTACCACCCTGGGATCCTGCCAAGCTTGGTCTGCACAGTTATGGAAAGGATCAGCATGTACCGCAGACATAAAGCTATCAGGGACCTACTGACACCGGACTCTACGCAGTGTGGCTGTCGTAAGTGCAGATCCTGCCCCTAAACATGTTTGACTCATTTGAAACAGTCATTGAGGTCATCGATGAGGGCAATGTGGTCCACACAGCGTAGCTGGACCGAGCAAATGCTTCCAGACAATACCCTACGTATGGATATGTTCAGTATGGATATGTTCACCAGCTTAAATATAAACCCCTATGTCAGTAGAGGGGTTGCAAACCAGACCAAGGACAGAACTGACATGGTCAGACATGCTGCATCCATGTCAGACTACAAACCAGATATAAGTGGCATCCCACAAGGCTTGGTCCTGGGACCTCCCCCGTTCCGTATATATGTCCCATAGGTACAGGCCAACATAGAAGGACTGTGACTGAACATGTATGCAGAAGAGTACAAACTGCCCACCATATCTGACCCCCAGCTGACACAAGCAACCCACAAAAGGGAAACATAGAAACAGACAACTGATGCCATAGCCATGTCAGCAAGCTAATTGCAGAAATGTGTATGGACAACCACCATGGATATACAGTAAGTGCCCACCAATTACCACACAGGTGTTAATCCATTACGTACCTAACATGTAATGAGAGACCTGGAGACACAAGGTGATAGATAGCCTGCATTGGACAAACATGTGGCTGTAGTGTTCATAGAAACATACCATATACCCACCCAATCATGAAGGTTGTCAGATCTATATAAGGGGAGGTCACTGTGGCTCTGCAGTCATCCTTCATCAGCGTCACAATTGACTACAATAGCCCCTGTGGGATGTACCTCAGTAGACACCTCCATCAACTGTAAAGTCCACAACAGTACCTCACCATGAGTAGCAAAGAGCATGAACAGATGCCATGTGTTGCCTGATTAAACAAACTGCAGCTCCACACACTGCCATACTGCTCACCCAGAGGCAAGCTGTGCCTGATGTATGAAGCCATGTCCAAGCTGATATCAATGAACATGCTGCACCTTGTACAATCTGAATGGCAGTGAGCTATGCACATGAGAGACCTGAATCCCAGCACTGACATACATAGGACAAGCTGTACTGAATGATCCATAACACAGAAGCCACCCCCACTCTTGAGTAAACTCCCAGTACAGGTTAGCCAGAGAGTCACCCATTGACACCCCTCAAGAGGAATCTTGATGAGTGGATGGGAGATGATAGGTTTACCCTGGCTATCACTGTTATATCACAGGTAGATGGAGGCACAGTATACTAACCATGACATATGTCATGGCAAACTCCAGTTACAATGTGTATCGAAGGACAGACACACTCTCTGACTAGCATCAGAAATGGCCTAGGGCACACCGCTAGTGTTTGCCAATGTCCACCTATGTTGTGGAATACACTACCAATGTTGGACAAGCCTGGTGTAGGTAGTCCATATCTGAACATAATGCAACATGGTCATATGTGCACAACTGGCCCCTACACAGTCTGTTGTGCTCACTATGAAGATGTCAAGCAGTGATAGGACTAAAGCCCAGGATACTGTCCACCACAGTGAAAGTACTGAACCAGTACACTATACGGTACTACAGTGTTAGGTCATTATGAAAGGATGTTGACAACTGTATGCAAAGTATCCCATGCAATCCCTGCAGGCAGAGTATAATCCCTGTTGTGGTTAGACACAAAGCAGTTGGCCAGTAAGTACACAACATGACCCCCAACACACAACCATAAATGTGAGATATTGTTGAAGTTCACACTCTCCCAAATATGTGGTGGACTGCAGAGTTCAACATATGGAAAGCTCATACTGGGCATGCTCGCACACTTTGATAAATGAGGCATATGTCAGACAACATGCCATAGAAAGGCTGAACTGGGCATGCTTACACACTTAGGCCATATCTCTGTTTAGCAGTTGGCCACACATATCTGGTATTTGTACGTGTCATTCCAGGAACCAACCACAACACAGCAATCTGCCCAGTGCACACATTAAATGACTACAGAGATATAAGTGATATAGTGGATCGCCCTCATATTCAAACATCTTCCACAGATACACAAGTTGTTCATAGGAACAGGGAATGCTATGGCAATAAAGAACTGCAAACAGTCTAACAGCAACAATATTGTGCATCTGACAATTAAACATATGGGTGTAGAGGTCAATACTAGGCTGTTTGCCCTAGGGAATGACAGCTTAGCCAGAGTGTGCTTGGCATCTGCATCCCCAGTACAGTAGGTTACTGTGCCACTGCAAAGTAGGTCACATAAGGCAATGTGTGAGGCTAGTGTGCTGTGCCTCTGTCAAGCAGGGACACACTGGAGATCCCAGGGTTTGAATGTGTTAAGCCACATCCATGTTGTTGGTGTGTGCTGGAAGAGGGTTGCTGAGGACCTCTAACAGTAAGTGGGCATCAATAACAGACTGAGGGGAGCCCTATCTGCATTGTCTGGACAATTCCACTGTCAACACTGTGTTGTGATGATTATGTGGGATTGAAGTGTTGTGCCGGTACTGTTCAGAGATGTCCTCCCTCTGTGGGCTACAGCTCTGCAATGTATTAGCTCACTCTGTCTGTTTTAATGGCTCATATATGGCTGGTGTACACCTGACAGGTGTCCTGTTGTGGAGCAGGCATGGGTGTATGTGGGATAGCATGATCAATGCAAACCTTACACGTGCTCATAGAATGCAATTGTCAAGGATTATGCAGAGTGGCCAGTATAGTCCCCCAGCATGGGTCCTTTGAGGTTGTCCACCCCAGTCTTTACAAGTGCAGAGTCTGCTTGTGCTAAATACAGTTTGTTTGCAGTGACAACCTTGCCTGGGGATGAGGATGGGATATGGATGTCCAGAGAAAGGTGGGTATGGTCAGATATCAACAATGGTGGTCTTCTTCTGGTGTGGAACAGTGAGTACCCATGTTGCAGATGGACAGGTGCAATATGTATTCCCCCATGTGGCTGTGGTGAGTGGTTCTGCCATAGCACATGGACCCACAAATTGTAATGGCTGTAGGGTAATGTTGTAGAGGCCTGAGTAGTTCCCACACACAATATGCCTGTACCTGATGTTAACAACTGGAATGGTGTATGTGAACACCTGCATATCCCGGCACTGTTCCCAGGGAAGCAACGTGTGTGTCCTGGATGTGGGAGTGGTGTTCTGGACTGGTTGTGTTGTGTGTTACAGGTCCTGTGGTCATGAAGCATGGTATAGAACATAACCTGCCAGTGCGATGTGCATATCTGACCCTGAAGTAGGTGGCTGCAAATGCATATATATGCTATCCCCCACCGGACAGGTAGTACTAAATGTACATACCTCTGTAGAAATAAAGATGTCAGCACCCTATAAATACTGCAGGTGCAGAACAGATGCCCAGTAATTCGGACAGCACGCTCTGCTAATGCGTCTCCCTCAAGTACCATAATATAGTTAGGTAGGAGTTTGAACCATGCAAATGCTCAGTGTGTGTGTGGGTGAGCGGGGTTGTTGTGTGTGCAAGTCTGTGTGAGGGAAGTGTCCCTTTTGGCAACTGGGAAAACACTCTACAGGATGCACATTCCCCTTTCTAAGCACTGATGATGTCAGCACCCTATAAGTACAGCTGGAGAAGGGAAACCTCCCAGTAATCCAAATAGCACACTCTACTAATACATCTTTCTCAAGTGTCATAACATAGTTAGGTAGGGGTTTGAAACCTGCAAATGGCAAGTGTGTGTGTTTGGATGAGGGGAGCTTGTGTGTGTGTATTTCTGTATGAAAGACATGTGATTTTTGGCAATCAGGAGAACACACTACATGATGCACATTACCCTTTCCAAACACGGATGATGTCAGCACCCTATAAGTACAGCTGGAGAAGGGAAACCTCCGAGTAATCCGAATAGCGCCCTCTGCTATTGCATCTCTCTCAATTATCATAACATAGGTAGTAGTTTGAAACCTGCAAATGGCAAGTGTGTGTGTTTAGATGAAGGGAGTTTGTGTGTGTGCAATTCTGTATGAAAGACATGTGCTTTTTGGCAATCAGGAGATCACACTACATGATGCACATTACCCTTTCCAAACACTGATGATGTCAGCACCCTTTAAGTACAGCCGGAGAAGAGGAACTTCCTAGTAATCCGAATAGTGCGCTTCGCTAATATGTCTCTCTCACATGTCGTGACATAGTTAGGTAGGGGTATGAATCCTGCAAATGGCAAGTGTGTGTGTGTGTGTGGGGGGGGTAGTAGGGTGTGTGTAATTGCAAGTGTGAAAGAACAGATCCCTTTGGCAAATACTACAATACACCAGATGCTGCATATTCACCCAGTAAATACAGGGGATGTCACCACACTATCAGTACAGCCAAACGGGGCTACTTGCCCAGTAATGCCAATAGTGCGCTCCGCTACTGGGTCTATTACCACTGTCAGAGCACAGATAGGTATGTTTTGAAAACCCACAACTGCCACGTGTGGTTGTGTCACACAATATGACCATGTGTGGGTTGTTGTTCATAACAATGCATGCCATTGCCTAAACCAGCAATGGCAATGCACACATGATGTATGTGTGTGACACATACACATATATACCTGTGACCTTCAGTAGTTACCATGTCTGACACGTGCCTCAAGTGGATAAATGTTATTCGCAATGCATAACATTATGACTGTGTCTTACTGTGCAGGGGCTGCACGCAGTATGTGTCTATCCAGTGTGGGTTGTATATGGTATAATACCAACAGCAGGGGATACACATCTGGTCTGGGCCATATAGTTTACATGTAGTTGATGAACAGGTGCTGCATGTTCCCACCTGTTGTGGGAGTGGTAACATGTTGTTCCACTGCAATTCAGTGACTACATGCTGGGAACCTTTCAGCTAGTGTGTTGTAGCTACAGTAATGCTCATGCACAATGTTTGGCTGGATGCAGTCCAGCCATATAAAGACATTTATAGAGACTTTCATATTGCTAGTGTTGTTAGGGAGAACAGGTGGGTTTCCTGTGTATGGGAGGGTTGTGTGTGCCAGGCTATGAACCAGAAGGCAGTCCAACACACTGTTAGCTACTCATGGATAGGCCCTGATGCTTTGTGCTGTGCCAACAATCTGGAGGTGTGTGTATCTGTGGTGCCTTGAGCTACCACCCCCCTGTCCATGTGTGTCACATGTGTAGTGGACGACACTCATGGTATGAGGTATAACCTGACAGTGATGGGTTGCATCTGTGAGCTGTGAATCAGGAATCTGGTACTGCACAGATATTGCAGTTCACCATGCTGAGGACAGTGTCCAGTACATGCATCTTGCGGTGTACACTGCCGGTGTTGTGTAGCATCACTGTTAGTGTCCTATCCTGTGTGATACCTGCGGAGGTGGCTATGTAATCCATGTCCTGCAGCAAAAGGCACTATGTGTGTATCAAGGTGCTTTGCAAATATACAATGGCCCATGGGTGTCACGTGCAATCTGCCCCTCGCAAATCATTGTGGCTTCCCTAGCATGTAAGCACACGTTGACAGCCATTGGATACCCTATGAATGACACTGGAGATTGAGCAGAATGTAGACATAGAACACCCTTCCTACATATTGTGGAAGCATACCTGGTGAGGGTATGATGGCAACCAAGATCAGGCTCACACAGGCCTGTGCAACATGCTGGGAGATCCCTTCTATGTTCCCTATCATGTAGTCCAGGGAGGTATGTCTCAGGTCATCCATAGTGGCATGGACAATGACTGAGTCATATGTGTCCATGCCTCTGACTGACCTGTATGCATGTGTTTTGTGGTGGACCATAGTGCCCCACGGGCATATTACTGTGACCTTCACCATGTACAGCCTGTTGAGTGGGACCCCACTGCAGCGGCCAAGAGAGGTACCTGGCACATCTGTAGCAGGTGTGTTGTGTAGCCCTATAGGCTGTGAGTGTGTGGCACACGGGATGTGTGTGCCATGTGTGGCATGTGCTCTGTTCCGACATAACGTATGCCTGTGTGCCAGCTGCGGAGGTATGTGATGCTCAGGCAGGATGCTATTCTGAGGCTCCAAGTATGCCCCAGTGTGTTCGGATTGCTGTCAGTGTGGATCTATGTCAGACTGGTATTGTAGTCACTGTAGTATGTCATGCCACCTGACAGGGTATGGCAGTACTGGGTGCAGAGTGCTCAGTCCCCAGATTGGCTATGTGGTGGCATCCCACACATGTGTTGTACGTTCCTGGCCAGGGGAGAGGGTTGACTGCATACATGTGGCAGCTGTGACATTGCCACATGACTTACATAAACCACAACAGGACCATAGAGGTGATTCTCAGGTTACCTTTGCACATGCTACCATAGTAGTGTGATTGCCATGGTGATTACCAACACATAGGGCCAATGGGGAATAACATACTGAAGGAGAGTATGTGTGGGTGTACTGCTACTGATTTCATAGCACTGGCATATATGACTGCAGACGTGGGTAAATGCCAGGTAAGTCATGTGCAATGTGTCACAGGCAATGTACATGCGAACAGGACAGACAGTGACGTTCTGTCATGTGGAAACTTGACATACGTATAGTACGCTATGCAGATGTCACTAGGAGTCCACAGAAGCTCTGTAACTCTGCATTGCAGGTGGAAGCAGTGTTCCAGGGAACCCCAATCAAACATGCATGCAAACAAAGCTACAGTAAGCAGGGCTGAAAGTAGTCCATTGTACAACACAAAAGGGGTAACACTTACAGTAGGTAACAGTGAAAATATGTAGGCACTATCAACATGTACCCAGGAATGCACAGCTCAGATGTCCATGGTAGAACTGATATTATGTCATAGTTAATTGTGATTTGTATTACATTGGTACTGCACACATATCAACATGCGCAAACATCCACATTGCATAATCGTTGTGGGCAACATGCCACCATTACTGTACATGTCCATCATTGCGTATCACTACTTGCATTAGCTTCTCCCCTGTGCTACCTATGTATGTGGCTATCTGTTGACTTCCTTACCACCGGTATGCAATAATGTGCAGCTGTTACACTATGGTACTTACTATGGGTGTAGATAACAATTCAGGACAGTCATACAGTTACTGCATCAGGCATGCTGGGATATACACACAGTCATATCTGCACACTGTACTGTTACCAACATGATACTAGTAATACACTTCTATGTAGTCACCCTGTGCATCAGCAACATGTTTACCTGTTCCTGCACTGATGTTGGAGATTGCAGGAGGTGGCACAGTTTCATCATATGCACAGGGTGCAAATTAGGTATGCCTGAGTCTGCCACTGATACCACCAATTGACATGTGTGTGTATGTGTGTTGGTGAGGGACAGCAGTACAGGGTGGGGCACTGTTGGTGCAGTGTGTGCGTGTATGTGGTAGCCCTAGGTGTTAACATTTTGCATGTGTGTATGCATGCACACAGTTCCACCTCATGGCTGCCATATACTGGAGTTTGTGGACAGCCACAGACTGCACCTGGCAGGTTATACAGATCAGTGTCTGTGGGAAAGGACACGATACCTGTGCCTGGCAGGGGTGCTACGGACTGTATTCGGTACTAAGCCATACTGGGTACTGTCATCAGAAGCGGGAGTGTGTTGACTGGACACAGGTCCCTGTTGGGACTGTCCAGAGCCACGTACACGTGGTCTCCTGGGGTGTTCCGATGACAGCACAGACCCAGCATTGCTGGGGCTGCTGCTGGCACTATGGGGGTGTCCACGGGCCTGTTGTCGTCTGCGCGGACTGCCAGCTGCTGCTGTTGCTGGCATACGGTCATGTCGATGCCGCAACTGTCCACCATTGCCCTGGCTCATGGACATGTGGTTGTGGAACTGCTGTAATATGTCCCCACAACTTCTGTCTATGACATTGGTGAAATTACAGATAGCATCCGCGATGTCAAGCATACTGTCAGTCATGGCTGTGCGACATGCTCTCAGCTCCTTCAGACCCTGTCTGGTGTACCTTTCCATACGCGACTGTGCCTGCATGATAGCTCGAAACATAGCTGAGGTTGACAGACCTCTTTGGGCATGTCTGCCAGAGGCAGTACGCCCATGGATGATCCCACGAGAACCCATGGGCAACTGTCTGTGTGGTTCCATTGCAGGACCCTGCCCATGGCTGCTGTGTGGGGAAGCATGTGCCACAGATACCACATTACCCTGGTCAATGCCCACTGTATCCTGTCCATCACCTAGGGACAATGGTGACATAGGATGTACTGGTAGGATGATTGTGCGCAATGATGGTGTTGACAGCTGTGTACTGTCAATTGGCTGACCAATGACGGACCCTGACACACTTTCCTGTGCCATTACACAGATATCATCATTATCAGTACCTGTGGCACCAGATTCAGGTTCCCTGCTGCAGGGCACCAGAGCAGCACCAGAACCTGTGGGCGGAAGACAGGAAACACAGTTTACAATGTCTACACAATGTTACCAGTGATGCACTAATGCACACATGCACACATGCACACGTGGACACATGCACACATGCACACATGCACACGTGGACACAGGCACACATGCACACATGCACACATGCACACGTGGACACAGGTACACATGCACACGTGGACACAGGCACACATGCACACATGGACACGTGCACATGTGGACACGTGGACACATGGACACATGCACACATGCACACATGCGCACGTGGACACAGGCACACATGCACACATGCACACGTGGACACAGGCACACATGCACACATACACACATGCACACGTGGACACAGGCACACATGCACACCCCGCAGTATACACACAGAACACTACTGAGTTACACTAGTATTACTAGCACTATCAGGACTATTATAGGTATTGTTAAAACACACTCACCAGCATGGATGGGCTGCCTTGCTGTAACACTGGAGGGATCTGCAGAAATGAGGGGAATAATGTCAGTAGGCGCAACTGTGCCATTGATACTGCGTATGATACAGTGCAGTAGTACACCAGTTGCCTTTCACATGTCAGCTGCTGATATTGGCAATATCACACCTGCACAATTACATACTATGTTGACAGCTACATACCACAGACACACCTTACACATGCATAAACTAACAGTGTACAGAACAGTTAAGTGTACATATGGCATATTACCTGCACGCTCCATGTTGTGTTGCTGTGTGGATCCAGCCTCCATCATAATGCAAGTGTGTTGCTGTGGATGTTCCTGGGCTGGAGCTACAACACTTAGGAGTAGACCCTCCAGTCTAGTGAGGAGGGGGATGTGTGGCCACCCCACCTCCTGTGGCGACCTGTTGCCTGTGGATATCCGACGCACGCCAACGGACATTTCTGATTAAATCACTGCAGTGATGTCGTACCTGCTCATATGTCCTGTTATGCGTGCCAATGTCATTTACCCTACGGACAAGGTCTTGCCACAGTGCAGCCCTCTCCTGCTGATTCTGGCTGGTGCAGGAAAACGGTATGTCATAATCCCGCACCAGGCTCTGGTGTATCTCTTCATTTTCTGCAGCAGAGTAGGCAGGATTTCGCTGATGCACCATGTCCCTGGAAGAGAACACAAACAGGATATCAGCAGACTATGTCAGCAATATATGGCACACATACTATACATGATACTCAACTGTAGTGATATACTACTACTCCCATATGTAGCACTTGTGCGTCTCTTGGTGGATACACAAGTACATGGCCAGATATCAGTGCTCAGCCAACACTTGTGCAACAATACCTGCCACATTCCATACAACATAGTAGCATACCCCATCGGTCAGCACAGTGAGACAGGTCCAATGCACAACCTCACTCTGGGGGTTCATACCAAGGTACTGTATGTGGAACGCCATCCACTAGTGTGATCTGGAAACAAATTACTTGGCCTGGATATACATATCACACCACCACCACCACCAGCACAGTAGACTACTTTGACATATATGTGATTAGACAGATATTCACGTGTTAGGACTGACATGGTATCCATGCAGCCCACTGGGCCAGTGGAAGCCACAACCCACACTGCTGACCCCTTTGCGAATGCTTCCCATGAACATCCCAAAGAATGCATGAAACATGCACACACATTTCTAACCCAGACCCTATGCACAAAGGTTAGGCATCCTGTCTGGTGGACCCCAGCCAAAGGCAGATTGTATAACAATAGAAGGAGGCTACTGCAGGACAGAGCAGATTCACATAAAGGGAAGGCATCTGTGGTCAGCACTGGTAATAAGCTACGGTCTCTCATAACAACATCCACGGCCTACTCTGGGAGGGAAATGGCCACGAACACTATAGATAACCACAAGGCCTTCTTCAGTTATGTTAGACATATGGACCAAATGCCTCAGATATGCTCTGAGTTACTACACACCTACTTAACATTCACTGAACACACAGATATTGGCAACATTCTGGCAGACAGGTTCAGTGCACATATCCCCCCTCCTTCTCCCCCACACTTAGAAATACTTATCACAGCTGAATGTAACCTCCCTATCATCTCAGATGTCCAGGTGGGGGCCGCCCTCTGCAAAGCAGAACACACAGCATCAATGTGACCTGATGGTATCCCTGGATGTGTGCTACGTGAACTCCAAGAGGAGATACAACCGCATATAAGACTGATATTTAACCTTGGCTGTACTACGGGATATGTACCTGAACACTGGCATACAGCAACAGTGGGCCCACTCCACTAAGGAGGCACCTCTACTGACCCTGGGAACTACTGCCCCATAAGCTTAACCAGCCTGGTCTGCAAAGCTATGGAATGATTCATTATGGGACGCATATACAGCGATATTGGGTTACCTGCAGACACTTGATCCCACCCAGTTTGCCTTTGTGATGGGCTGATCCTGCCTTTTGAACCTGGTTGACCTTTCAAAACAGTCACTACAGCCATTGATGAGGGCAACGCAGTCCATACAGCCTACCTGGACTTGCCTAAGGCCTTCAACACAGTACTCCACTCAGGCATCATAGACAAGCTCATTAGCTTACATGTTACTACATATGTCACATGATGGGTTGCACACTGGTTGACATACAGAATCCATAATATCGATATTGCGGGAGCCATGTCAGACTCAATGCCAGTCACATGTGTTATCCCACAGGGCTCTGTCCTAGGACCCCTCTTGTTTGGCATTTACTTGTCAGATGTGAAAGCAAACATGTGCGGGTTGTGGATGACAAAGTTCCCAGATGACTGTGAACTAAGCGCCATAGGTGTTACACCAGCTGACACACACATCCTACAGACAGGCCTTACTGAAATGGACAATTGGTGCCAGGATCATGGCCTAACACTGAATGATATGTAATGTATAGTCATCCCCTTTGGGTGAAACTACGTGCACACAACTTATCACATGGACATACCTATAGATACAGACCAATGACACATATGGAGGGTTCACAGTATGTAGACTATTAACTTGTTACTTTACACTACCTGTGTTTGTCACAGCTGGTTGCGTTCCCGTTACTTTAGCTTCCTGCTGCTGCTAGCCCAGCTTGGTACTGACACTGCTGACAGCTTCAACTTAGTTTGTGTAACATGTGTTTTTGTTTGTGTTCTTATTTTTTTTTTCTTTCTCTCTCTCTCTCTCTCTCTCTCTGTCTGCCTCCAGACGGTGCAATGAAAGTATTGCATGTGTGGAGTGGGAGTACAGGATGCTTTTGTAGGTATCTGCATAAGTCCATGTGATGGCCTCTGCACCAATTGTAAGCCAGCATTTGCTAATTGCATGCAGCCAGTTGTGTACTGATTGCAGTTCTCACTGTGATTTCAGGACAGTGCTATAAAAGGGTATGTGAGATAGGCGTTGCCCTTTCAGATTGTAAGGGCGGGGACCATGCTGGTATGCTGTGGACACTGTTCTGTGAGTGTAAAGGTTAGCATCTCTCTCATGATTCAGGCTGTGTTGTAGATTCACATTTCTCCATTCCTCTCTCCTGTTTCCTGTACTAAGTGTGTATGCGCACTGACACCTACAACTATATACATATATATATATACATATATATATATATATATATATATATATGTAAATATACATACATTTATATATGTACATTAACTGACATTATTACCTACTAGCTACCAACTAGCATGGCTGTTTCTGTTCACACACTACTATTATAGAAATCCACTAGATGCGACAGTAAGTATACATGACATGCTTTGTGTACTACACATCCTATATTCCCTTTACATTCATTCCTACTATAACATGATATATTTATTTTAGCACAATGTTCTTGTATAACAGTCATGGCTTAGTGGTAAGTCCTGCAGACTACTGTTTCCTGGGTTCGGGACTGACAGTGGAATTTTATTTTTCTTTTGAACTGACTACAGGACTTGTCAATCAGAGTGACTAAGGCACTTTTAAGTAGTTGTAACCGGGTTAGCACTGGTTTGCGCGGAGCTCCCGCATGCGCACTGGTGTTCAGCTCCGCGCACACCCACTTACAACCGCTTAACAGTGCTTACTCTGGCGCACACCCGCGCTATTTTCTTTAAAAGAAATGAAAATGGGGAGACAGGAAAGTGGTGAAAAAGGGGTCACAAAGAGGGTAAGACAGTAGGGAAACAAGCTTGGGTTTTGCAGGAGGGATATAGGTAAGGCCCATAGCTGCCCATTTCTTCATCAGCAACAGCTGTGCATATGTTTGTAATTTGGTGTGACATTTGAAACTTTCCACCCCTGAGAGAGGTGTCAGGACAACAATAATACTTGTTGTACAGCCAATTGTAATTGATAGTTTCCATGTCCAGCAGACATGTGTGCGGAATGGGCAGCTATGTATGGGGCGTAATTTTTTTGTGGATACAGAGTGCCCCCTTTTTTTTTTTTTCAGGTGAGAGTGGTATGTCAGGTAAAGGAAGTCGGTATAGCTGGGGAGGTAGGTTGGGTAGGTCAACAGACAAGACAAACAAGATGCATACAGGGGCAGTGTATGACACATGTGGGGGGGTTACACAATTGACGGGGATGGATGTTTGGATATCCAGAGCCCATGAGCCCACAGATGGCAACAGTGGAACTGATATCCCCACCCATGGGCAGTTGCCACTGTTCCTTCACTGCCCAGGACGGGGCTGTGCTGAGGACTGTGTAGTCCGGGCAACAGGCATGCCCATAAGTTGTGCCACCTGTACCTCAAGCTGGCATAGGGGTCCAAGAACAGAGTCCCGGATCTCCCTACGCACCACAGTCCGGACGCTACGGAGGGTGAGTGGTGGTTCTCCTCCAGCCACACTTGCAGAGGGGGGACGGGCCCCATCCCCTGCAGCGCTTCCACCCGTAGGTGGCACAGGGCCACCGGAGGAGGGTCCAGACTGGGCACTAGTGTCAGGTGCACTGGCCAGCTGAGGTAGGAGAGGTGGGTCCGCTGGAACCCACCTTCCCTGTCATCCTATGTTTTGCATTATGTCATGACAGTTTGGGTTAGTAACATACAATACCATTCGCAATTAGTTGTAACAGCATGCATTAGTATTCCCATTACCCAAACACCCAGATATTCACACCATTGAACAGCGAGCATAACACATGCATAATTTGAACAGCAATACACAGTCCAACAACATGCAGGGCTGAATGATGGCAACAGGCCATCAGGTTTGGATGTATGAACAGGGCAGATGCATCAATGTACATGCAAATATTTATGACCCAACAGGACAAATTCCAGGGGTGTTAATTGTGATTGCACATACCAATTTCAAGTGGAATGGATTATATGTGGTTATAGGGTGGGGTGAAGAAAATATTATTAACACCTTCGAATACCAATACATATGCTGTACATTTCCAATAGCTGCAGATATATACACACTACTGTTCTAACTACAGTTTCCTATATGATAACTACTTCAATTTGGTGATAGGACTGTTACTGCTACATCAGTATACATTTTATTGTTATTCATACACGTTCATATCTGGCTTTGTTCAGCTACATCATCCTGCTACATTTGCTTTATATAGCTATAGACAACTGTGGATGTGTGGTATTTCAGACAATCATACTATCTGCATATTGCAGACTAGAGCAACATATCCAGATTTTGGGATACACATTCCAGCTGCAGCAACACTTTGAACACATTTCGCAGTTTGGTTCTGCTTGTCACATTCATTTAATTCTGTACTGACTGCAGTATACTTTATTCAGGTGTTATTACTACTTTATTGGTGGATTCATAACTCTTTCTCACACTCTCTCACTTGTTTTAATTTTACTATTCAGGATGGTACTTACTTCTAGGCTTTATTGACATGTTTTACCTGTAGTTATTACAATCCTTTCCAGCAGTCTCACTTCTGTCATGTTTCAGTATTTCAACAGGGATATATTTCACACATGTGATTTGCTCATCTTCTGCAGCTGTACTTTTCAGCTTGCTGCAGGTTGTGTACTATTATATTACAGGTGGGGCATCTTTATTTCAGACTTTATTTCAGACATTTTCATTTTTCTGTTTGGATTACAGACTGCAACACACTTTTGTAATCAAGCAATACTTGCAAACACTCTTACACTGTTACTTGCACATTTTATTACTTAGTGACTACGCTGCACTCTTTTGCTAACTGTCATATTTTTATATTTCTTTACAGTTACTGGGAGAGGATTACTGACCTGCCTGGTGGCGCAACCGCACCAGCCTATCGCCATAGGCTCTGTGGTTCGCAGAACGGACACCTGCAGCTGTAATATAAATGAAGTAATAAAACTAAAACTAACCTACGTGAAAACGCTCATTTCTTGTTCTCAAATAAAGATGTCTCAAGTTAGAAAAGGAGTTTTTATCCTGTGGTGATTCCTTCTGTTCTTGCTGTTATCAGTTATAAATGAAGTAATATTGGAATACACATCTCCATAATATCAGCTAGTTTAATTTCTTACATACATAATTAAATGTAACTTACTCAGTAGTGGGGTGTTGGGCATTTGCCGGGCCTCCTGGATCCAAAGGTTCAATTGGTCCTGCTTACATCTCTTCAGGTCCGCATGGTGGTGACAGACCTGCTCACCAGTCCTTGGAATCCCTGTGGCACTGGTGAGATCATGAGCCAACCGGTCCCACGTCTCAGCCCTATATGCTCCCCACAGGACCTGGCCCTGCATGAGTTGGGCCTCATGATTGTGGACTAGGAGCCAGACCATGTATCTGGACTCCTCAACGCCCCACCTCTGTGCTCGAAAGCAACTACCCTCACCTACTCCTGACATTCTGGCTGCAAGTTAATTCTACAATCGTTTATGCGGTGTATTCCCGCCTATGGGGCTTATATATGCCGTTTTTCCCGCACTTATCTGTGATTGGCCATTTTGGAATTGTATCAACTTCACAAAACCTGCTTTGTCATGCTCCACTTTCTATTCATTCCTATATATTTGCTATTACTGCGTTTCTAAGTACAGCTGTCATGGCTTAGTGGTTCGCTACCTTGACTATGGTGCATGGTATCCTGGGTTCGAACCTGGCCACTGCTTTTTATATTTTATGACTGTCTAGACAGCCAAGGGGGTGTGTCTGCGTAAATGCAGTTTTGTTACAGCTTGCTCAATGTTGCCCGGCGGTTAGCTTGTTGGCACGGTGCGCAGCTCCGCGCAAACGGGTTACGCTGGTTTACACTTCATTTGGCTGTCAGCATGCATATTACACTCAGCTCAGCTAGAGGCACACAGTTTCAGCATGTTAAACCACTGCTCACCTACGGGCACTCATTTTACACCTGTTAAACCACTGCTCACCTATGGGCAGATGCACTCACCTTGTTAAACTGTAGCTCAGCTATAGGCACATCTGGCATTTTTTATTATTTTGTTATCTCACATTTCTTCAACATAAATGGCCTATTTCATTACATTTTACATAAAATATAATTTTATATGTGTACATATATGTCAGGGACTTGTTTCGTGCTTATTTTACTAAAAATAAAAATTGATGTTGTGGGGGCCCGAACCATGACTGCCTGCTCTTCAGCCGACGTCTCTACCGCTATGCTATTGCTTTTTAGCTTAATTTGCATAGTTAGTTTTTATATGCTTTTCCACTTACTGCTAACTGTGGCTGAGCTATGGGCATGCCCGTGCAAACGGGCGCACACACGGGCAAACATCTTTACAATTTAAAAAAAATATATAACATGTTCATTTATATATTTTATGTTCATAGTTTGTGGGGGCATGTGTTCTGTTGTGTTTATTCACATTTCTATGGACTCTGTCATGGGTGTTTACTTTGGGCACTTTTACTCTTCTGGGGGCGTGTCCGCTTGCAGGGCTCAGCCTACGGACATGCCCCCTACTGTCTTCCATGGACTGTATTAGCCTTAGGTGTGATTCAGCATGCCCTCATGCATATGCATGACATGCTGACATCACACCGTTTAACTGCAGCCTCCATGTAAGCCTTGTATCTCTTACACGGAGGCTTCGTGAATCCTGCCCATTAACTGGTCCTTAGTGACAAAGTGTAGCCAAGCATTATTGCATGCATTTCCTGAAATATTAGGGGATACATGCACCATTCAAAAAGCAGAAACCTTGAATTATCTAGTATAGACCATTGTCATGACTGCAGATTCAATGTGCTGCCTTAAGAATGTAATCTTTGAGAGCATGCTTTAATGTTCCAAATGTAACTTGAGCTTTTAGTTCTGAGGTGTGGTGATTCCAGATAGCAGGACCTAGTTTAGAGAATGCCTTTTCCACAACAGCAGTTTTGAATGTGTGAGAGAAAGGATTTCATTTGGTGATACTCTTATTGTATAATTTTGATGCTTAATTATGAATACTGTTTTCAGATTGGGAGGGTATAGTAGTGCCATTTTAAGATTAAAAAAAACAGAGTTCAGAGAAAAATGTGGGTCTGTCTGCTACTGATAACTAAGTGATAAAACTGAGTAGACTGTAATGGTATGTATGCAGAATCTTAAGAGTTTGCTGTGTGTGATTTGCAGTCTCTGAGTATTGTAAGAGGAATGGCGTGCCAGGAAAGGTAAATCATATTCAGGTTTTGGAGGTAAAACATTTGGACATTGGTGCTGTGTGAAATCAATGAAAGAAAATGTTCCATCATGTAACAAAGTTGTACCAAATCTTTACTGGTGATTATATCTATGCGAGTGGTAAAGGAGAGTGATGGCCTTAGTGTCAGTTCAAGGTATTTCTGCTTCAAAATAACTGCAGATGGTGTTGCCTTTGCTGCCCTTCAAAAGAAAAGGAGAATAGAAGCCTCTTTCTGAGTAGTTACAAAAATCAATACATTGCTTTTCTTGGAATTAATTAAGATTTTTATTATGAAGAGACCATCTACAGAGGTCAGTGAAACTGTTCTGTAGTTTACCCTGGAGATCAGAATGTTGTCTGCTCTATTCAATAAAGAAGAATATCATCACCATACATGACAATGCTGACATGTTAAAGTTCAAGTGGTAGATTCTAGAAAAAGAGAGGGAAGAGTAGCCGTCCATATACCAAGCCTTGGAGGACTCCTATCTTTAGTGTTGTTATGCCAGTTTTGGTAAATCTGAAAAGTTCTGTCAGGCACATTTGGAACTGTGCTATTATATTATCTCCTAAGTTTAACTTTTTCTGTTCATTATTATATCTGCTCCTATCAACAAATAATGAAATGAGCCCACTATTTGTGTTCCTGCAAATGGAGACCATGACAGTGAAAAATAGCCATTATGGTGCTGAAGGAGTTGGAAGAAAACATGCTGTTCATCACAGATAAGGCCATGCCTGTTTATATGTGTAAATAGTAGTTTGTATATATTTTTTCAATTATTTTTTGTAATGAGACAGAAGTATGATATTGATTAAGTGAGGGAAGAGACTTGTGGAGCATTACTAGGCTATTTTAAAAAGGGGTGGAGCATTGACAACTGTGAATGAAAGATTAAAGGTATGAGTGAGAGGTTTGGCTATTTTTCCATGTTGTTAGTCTGAGGAAAGATGAATGGCGTTAACTGAACTTGGACCCTGAGAAGTTTAGTTTTGGTAGAAGTGCTTTAGTTTCTTTGACTGAGATGTGAAAAAAAGTAGAAGTTGGCAGTAAATGATTGTAGGCAGTAATGTGGGGAAGAGAAAGTGTTGGGTTTTTGAGAGAATAGTGGTGAGCTTGCAAACAATCAGTGAGATCTTGTAAAGAAGATATAAGAAAATGACAGTATTCTATAATAAAGTTTCTGTTTTTTAAGTGAAAAAACATTATTATTATTGTTATTATTATTATCTGAGTTGATGTTTGCACCTCTCAATCATCCCCCCCCAAAAAAAAAAAACTTTAGTTTAAAATACTAATCTTCTTTTTTCGCAAGAAACAAGGCCTTTTCTGTTATTTAATTATTCTTATGGATTTCTTTAAGTTGAAGAACTTTTGATTGAGTTGTGCATTAAGACTGGACTTGTTTCAGAGCTTCCTAGGCATAATTTCTGGACTTCATTTGGGCATTGATCTGTTAGCCAGAGGCATACCTGAGCCCTGACACTCCTTCAGGTGGCTGGGTAAAGAGTCTAGTAAATGCGGATGAGTGAGTCAATAAAGTGAAAAAGAGCAGTAGAAAGGTGTCAAATGATGTAGAGTTTGGAGTAGTCAACAGCATTGAAGCAGGAATTAGGGAAAAGTTGTTTTACAGATATGAAAGAAATAAATGTAATAATCTATGTGGGTCTCGACAATTTTGAAGGGACTAGTGAACAACAAAGGAAAATGGTCACTTTGAATATTTTGAGGGTTGTCTATCTGTAAACACCTATGTTAGATGATAGGTATCAGGAGATCTGGAGCTGAGTAATTGCATGTTGAGATGGTGTTAAAAGTGTGTAAGAAAGAGGTTAAAGCCCTTCAATAGCTTACTCTACATAAAAGATGAGAGAGACTGAGAAATTACTTTTGGGAGAAGAATATACACTCAAGCTGCATTAGATTTGAATAGGCATTTTGAGCAGGACATCACTTCACTGAAGGATGCCACAAGAACTTTACACACTGGGATAAAATTGATTAGAATGACATTTGTACTGTTGGTGTTTACTCAGGTCTCAGGATGTCAGTATATTTCTGGGACAGACTGAGTGTTCACAGGTGGTGGAAACTGACTTATCACAACTTTGGAAACCCAATAGCCTGGGAAAGGTTGTACAGGCCATTTAAGGTCAATTAGATGCAAAGCCTCTTATCAAAATGGTAAAGCTAACACTCTATACATGACCTTTTAGCAAACGTTTGTGGGGCCCAATGATTCTGTTCAGTGAAGTTTGCCAGAATGGTGTATTCCCATTGTCATTGAGAATTGGAAATATGGTTTTCTTCCTTAAAGAGTGCAAAGGCCAACTTTTAACATAAAGCTCTGATTCATATAATTTTACGCTTGATACCCAAGATCTTTGCAAAAAAGTTTACATAATGAGCTGGAGTCATGTCTCTCTCAATTGACTGGGCAAAATCAACTGGGGTTTATACAGGGACACCCTGGTAGTTGTGATATTCTTTGCCAAGGTTATAATATGCAAATTCACTTGTATGTGATATTGCTGTCCTGGTGTTGCCCTCTTTCAATATTTTAATTAAGCTTTTAACTATCTACAGTGGCAGTTTGCCTGGAAGCCTATGTAAAGTTTTGGAATCAGAGGCAATTTCCTGTGCTGGTGTAAATGTTTTATACAACTCCTGTTAGCACAAGTGCTTATGAACAGAACCATGTCCTCTGTTTTCCCTCTCTTAAGGGCAACAGACAGAGGTGTCCACTTTCCAACTCTACTATTTTTTCTTGACATTTAAGAGTTTTAATGTATATTTGGCATGGTGATGCAGATAGTGTATTCATGTTAGGAGAACAACATGATACAGTCAAGCTGGCTTACAAATGAATCCATGCATAGGTTGTTAACCCTCACTGTGCACATGCAAAGATTCTAGGTAGCTAAAATTTTTAATAAAATTCTAATCTTAAGCTCCTGGTGCTTTTGAATACTAAACACTAGAAGCAGAAAACAATCTAGTCTTAATAAATTATTTTGTTTTAAAAGCTTCAATTTAATCTTTGATTTGTGTTGTGTGCGATATATTTTTTTGTATTATATATCAAGCATTTTATTTTGTCTAATGGGAGAAGGAGCCAATCTAGTCTGCCATTTAAATGCATCTGTTATTCAACCTCCCATCATCTGTATTTTTCCCTTCACCTTTTGTCAACTTGCTCATATTCTACATGTCTTTGTGGGTTTTATTTCTGCCACTCATGCTGCTGGTTCCTTCTACGGGCCCACATACCTTTATGCTTGGAAGCTGTTTTAGATATCTGGGAAGTAGTGAGGCATTCAATCTACTGCCTTTGACCCTTCCTCCATTCCGTTCTTCCTCTTCTTATGTACTTAAGACCATGAACAGCAGAATCATTGTTTCCCAACTTTCTGTTTGTTTCCATCACTACCTTCTTACTCTGCTCCTGGTAGCCTGGTCGAAGTGTGAATGACATCTCAAGACAATTTTCTGTCTCTCTTGAGAACATTTCTACTGCCGTCTACTGTTATTTCACAATGTGTGTGCTGAACATTGGTACAGGACTTTGAAATTACCTGAAGTGCTACTTAACAGGAACCTTCTCTACAGGTGGACAACCTAATCAAATTCTTCCCTGGACTCCAAATCTTTTGCTACTGCACCTATCATTACACCATCAACAACAACAAAAAAAGGATAACACCTGTTCTGTCTTCCCTCAGATATGCCTGAAGCAAGCACAATGAAAAGAATTGCACCCTGGACTATATCTGATGTATTAAACTAGTTATGTCCATAATTCTGGCATCATCACATGCTGCACAGTGGTCTGTATTTACCACTAGTCAGCCTTTTACCAAGCCAGTTTTTCTGTATTGATAGTACCCAAAATCCTTCCATCAGCCTTCATTGTAAGACTGTGTCATAATCCTCGCTGATATCCAAGAAAACTACATCTACTAGTAGTTCCGTTATCAAGCACACTTCTAACCTAGTCTTAAAACTGGATCACATTTGACTAATAGATTCTCCTGTTCAAGAATCTATGTTGGTAGCTGTTCCTGATTTTGCTTTCTGATAACACCTCCCCTCCCCCATTCCATGTAAGGTTATCTCAATGACCATCACTGTCACTACTGAAAAGCTAACAGCCCTGTGATTTGTTAGATTTCACTTGCTCCCCATCCCTTGTTTATCATCTCAATCAGTAAGGTGTGAAGAACAGAAATAATTGTAAAATTTGCACCCCCATACCATTCAGAACCAATAGCCGTTATTAATTACCTGAACTGGACTTGATTATCTCACTTTCCTCTATGCTTGTGCATTAATTAATTTACCTGCATCAGTCTTCATCATTAAGTGGCTGAATTTTCCAGCAGAATAAGTGCAGTGTGGTGCTGTGAAGGTACCTGAATGCAGTCTAGACATAGATCTGTCCTTCAAATAATATTACTGTCTGTGCTGCCACTTAATTGTAATCTTCTTTTCCTATCACTGAAAAAGAGAAAGACCTGCAATATTTTTCATGAAAACGTATATCATTTTCTAAGCTGTGCTGATTCATAAAAAAAGTTTTTCTCTTTCTTCCCTGTACAATCCTGTGATTCATGGGAAAAATGATAGGAAACATGTAAATATTTATTTATTTTTTTTAAGACAGTGCAATATATATTTGTCTCATTGGGTGTTTTAAAAAAGGACTATTAAAAGCAGAACATACTGCAAGGCTGAAATTGAGCATCCTTGAGAGTAAAACTGCTAGGATTACAGAAGGAACAGATTGTACTAAAGAGAATAAGTTTCTACTGAAGATCTCTTGTTAGCAGAGACAGAGAGAGAAAGAGACAGAGATATGGCAAGAAAAGCGGGTCTATATTATATCCTCGAATGCTTAAAAAAGCGAACGCTGAATGATCAAACTTATTTTCGCAAAACTGCAAAATATCGTAGCAGCAGAAACTCGAAATTTTTCCTAGGGAAAGAATTTGGTTGTCCGTTTCTGTTGCTTCAGTATTTTCAGTGTTATGGTGGAAAGATACCAGTCGGATTCAGGTAAGTGTGCGATTGTGTGGATGTGAGTGTTAGGGTGATTTAGGTGAGTTAGGGTTAGGGCTTGGGTTAGGTGTGTGTGCGATTGAGTGGACATAAGGGTTAGGGCGGATTTAAGTGAGTTAGGGTTAGCATCCGAGTGAGGTGAGTGTGCGATAGTGACGGACCTTAGGGTTAGGGTTTGGGTTAAGGTAAGTGGGTAGTTAGTGGTGTGTGCATAGTTTAGTGTAGGGTTAGGTATCAGATTTTAGGTGTGTGTGTGTGGATTTCTGTTTGTTTGGCGTGCTTGTGTTGTGTGTATGTGTTTTGGATCAGCGATTTTTTTCCCAGGGAAAAAAATCGCTGATCTGACAGTTCGAGATTGCAAGCTTTCACTTAAATTAGGTCGATCAATCAGCGTTCGCTTTTTTAAGCATTCGATGATATAATATAGACCCAGAAAGGCAAAGACAAATGTAAAAAAAAAAAAATGAAAGATCGCATGGAAAGTGAAAAATAAGAAACTGAGATTAGAGGCCGTGGCATGTCTCCTCAATTTGCGGTTCCTAGCAATCACTTAATCCCTTTAACTAGAGAGAAAAATAAGGATTGTTTTGAAAGCATTGTGCATCTGTGCATTGTTTTGGAGAGTTTCTTTTCTACTAAAAGCTATGTGACAATGGAATTAATAAGCCAAAGTCTGAGAGAAAGAAGATCTTGCCTCACACACAGGGGAATTCATGAAACAGTCCCCTACAGCAAAAAAACAAAAAAAAAAAAAAAAAAAAAGATTTGCTCTGTACCTTTCTTATGAATAACACTTATGCAGTTTGCTCAGTTGTGATTAATCAATCAATTTCTAATCTATTTGATTTTGAGCTCTCAGAGTAGGAGTGAGTTATACATTGGATTTCACCTTTAGAAGTGTTATGCCAATGTATACATTTTTAGATTAGCATTTAAGTAGTTAGTGCTCTGTCATTAGTAGAATGTGTCTTTAATATTTTTTCTGAGCATCAACAACCTTAATGAGGGCCTATATCATTAGAATTTCCCCGCTGCCTGCATCAGAATGCCTCTATAGCAACCCACATAAGATGGATAACTCTCATGATGTTTGCTATTGTAGAAGTAGTGCTTTTATCTGTTTACAAGTCCTAATAAGTATTGACTTCTTTCAACTTAGTATCTTATCCATTAAAGAGTGGGGTAAATGGTAAACGTGTGGTTGAAGGAAGGACAACAGTAACAACATCTGCACAGTAGTTTACACATCTCTTTACACATCAGAAAAAGGACATCAAACAGGGTGAATCAAGAAAAGACAATGCAAATACTGAAATAATCCCCAAAAGTTCCTACAATTTACTCCATCTCTTGAAATACTTTTTTGGCTTTTGAACCCAGATATCATAGGATTATATTTTGTCGAGTTCAACGGGGCTATGTTTTAAGCTGAACATCTAGCAGAATCTGTTTATTTAATCTGTTGGATAACACGGTGGCACTGAAACTTTTATTAACAAAATGGTCTGGCATTATACCAGAATTCAAAGAAAAAGACTTGATTAGGATTATAATACAACTTCCATTAGAAAACAAAAACTTGGAAAATAATAGCATGGACTATGGTTTAGTGTTTTCTTCTTTTATTAGTCAAAAGATTACTCAGAACCTAAACTACAGAGTCTGATGACCCACCCATAATTTATTACATCTGCTGATATACTAGCTATCTGCATTGCTAAATATACAACCCAACTGCACACCACTACTTTTCTTCAAGTCTGCTTGCATACTGTTTGCCTGGCTACCCTTTCACTAACCTAACTTGATGTTTATTCACTGATTCACTGATTCCTTGACTCATTTTTTTAGGAATTGTTTTATCTTTCATGCTTTGTCAACCCACTCCCCTACCACCAATTCCCACCCACTCCAACTACTTTTATACCCTTCCAAATCGCCCCTCATGCTACCTCCATCCAAGTATTATCTCATTCTCATTTATAACTTTTCCTCAGTCTTTATTCAATCCCAACCCACGTTTCACACATCAAATCTCACACATTATTCTCCCATTCAACTCAAACTAACACACCTTCCTACACTTACGGAAAGCCACAGTCATTCATACAACTAAACACTCCAACTAACCCTAATATCTCAGTCACACCATCATTTGCTTACATACAAATAAATCAGACAGACCTGAATACAAATGGCTAGACACCATCCTCCACCCTAAAAATCTCCCAGCTTACAAATATCAACTCCTAAGCTTTCACTTTCAAAAAGTAATACTCACAACCAATCCGCTCACTCCTCTAACATGTTCTACATAGCAGCACTTACTCTCCCTTTCCTCCTACTCCTCTCCTGTTTAACCTATCACTCATGCCTGCATCTCATCTTTCAATCCCCTTGACACCCACCTCACAAACTTTATGTACTAACTCCAACCAGACGTTCATTGACATAACTCCGACCCTGTTTGTTCTCAAATCTGCACATCTGTATAAATACAAAACTTACAACCACAAACTAATCTCTAAAACCCTCTGTCCAAAACCCAAATCTAAACTAAAATGGTTGACATTTGCTCAAAATAATCCCCAAGCCTTAAAAAGTTAGCGGGAATATCCAACCCAATCCATGCACAACTTCCTCCCTATATACACCCCATCCTACTCCCTCTGCAAACTCACCCTCCCCTCCACAGCAGTTGTCAAGCTCCTCTTGTCTGCTCTCTGTCCACATTAACAGAAGAAGTTCTTGTAAAAATATACCTGAATTTCATGCATGGCTTGTCTATCACTCATCTGACATTTTGATACTAACATAAACATAGCTGAAAAATTAAACGAATGATAATAAGATAATCCTCCTAACTATAACACCTGTAGAGCTGACAGAAAACATAAGACAGCTGGAGGAGTAGCAATACACTCCAAAAGCACCTTTCAACTATAACTCCTCCCCAATTCTACAAAGCAGAATTCTTGGTCACAACTGTCAAACAAAATCAGCAGAAATATGTGTACATTATAGGAATCTTTATCCCTCCTGATAACAATCTTACCACAAAAGAGACATACTCTGATGGCTCACCCCAACATTCCTCAAAAAATGTAATAGTAGGTGACTAATATTGACTGGTTATCGCTCTCTTCTAGTAACTCATCTCAAAACATGAATCTGTCAGACTTACTTAACTGACCACCTCCTTCACTTACTATAATAATAAAAATAACAGCAGACCCATCATAGACTGGATACAGTCCTCTACCCCAGGTAAAATCTCCACTTCAGGATATCTCTCTAACTCTTTAAGTGACTAGCTCCAGATATTTGTTTTAAGAAAGCAAACAAACATCCAAAAACACCATTATAATAATGCAGCACATAGCATTTCCAATTATGAAAATGGCATCTTGGCCTAATACATCAATTAGTGAAACTCTACAATGCTAAAATATTGACCCCTTGATGATGCTGTATCCTACTTTAATGACATATTCCTAGGCATACAAAACAAACTAGTCCCACTCAGAAAAAAAAGAGTTAAGTCAAATCCTGCCCCTTCACTGACCAGAAGTACTAAACATTTTATTAAATGTTGAGATGTTTCCTAGAAAACTCGAACAACAGAACAACAAATAAAACTTAAGCTAGCCCTCAAAAATGTAAAGAACTCAGAAGAAGAAGAACTAAATATCAAATTAAATCTGAAAGAAAAAAACTATGACAAAAATCTCCAAAGTAATAATCACAATACTACAAATTGTTCTGGTCTTCTATAAGTCAGCTCCTAAACTCTGACCACTCAACATAACCCTCTCAAACAATCAATTCAAACAACCCCACAAACATCAGAAATGCATGTAACTCCAACTTTATTCATTCAGTTTCATCTTTACTCAATTGCAACAACCAAAAGAATACCCACAGCAAATTCCAACACATAAAATCCCCACACTCCCTATCCCTCAAATCAGTCCTCACACGTGGCATTAAAAATCTTATTCTCAAACCAAAACCCACCTCCCTGGCACCTGACAACCTACCAGGTGAATATCTAAAACTTTCAACAGACCCCCATAGCCTATCCTGTATCTATATTAATTAATTACTCTATCAATGAATCCTATGTAACACTCTATGGAAAAAAATATTCATCATCTTCATCCATAAAGGTGGTCAAGCAACTGACTTCACTAATTATCGGCCCATCACTATACAAGATATTTTCCAAGATACTTGAAAAGTGTATTTGGTCCCATTTAGCTCACTATATCACCCCTACCCCCCAAAAACACGTCTCTCTCCTTACAGAATGTTTTTTGCCCCCACCATAGCACCTTCACAGCTCAGCTTAGTTTTATTAAATCAATGAGCAGAAATAGAGATGAAGGCAGCCTAATACAGCCATCTTTTTTGATCTCTCTAATGTTTTTTGACACCATTTCCCATAATTTTCTCTTAAAAAACTCCCTAACCTAAGCCAATGGTAACCCCTCCTTGTACTGGTTTTCCAGCTACTTTGCTAATCACCATCAGGCAGTGAAACGGCTGACATCTCACTGTTTCTTTCATATTGGTTAGAGTTCCAAAGAGATCCATACATGGCCCTGCATTGTTTAGCATTTTTTTTGATGACCAGGTCCTGATAAACAAGAATGCTAGCCTAGTACACTATGCAGATGATTCAACCATCATCTGCTCAGCCAAAAACCTTGACAACCTACAACAGCTGAATCAAGAATCTTTTTCCTAAGTATAAATTTGTCTGACCTCCAACTAGCTATTCCTCCATGTCAACAAATCAAAATTATGTCTCTTCACTCCAAAACACCTTGCATTTTAAATTAATCTTTCTCAGGTGCTTCCTCAGGCAACACCAAAATACGACATGTCATCTTTCCCAAAATACTATGAGTTCATATAGATGAAGCCCTAAAATTCATTATCCAGATAGAGACCATGTTTAAAAAAATAATCAACAAAGTCTTTGCACTCTCTAAAGAGCCAAGCAATATCTAACACAGCAATCTTACATATCACCACAACCCTTCTCCTACCCACCCTTCTCTCTCTGCTGCACCAGTATTTATTAACATCCAACCAACGTATCTAAACAAGCTCAAACAGTGTAACAGCAAAGTTGCATAATTTGCAGCCATCCGCACCATAGATCACATCACTGTCTAGCACATAGGCTCCTCCAGTGGCTTGAACTACCCCACCAACTCCCTACAGTCCATAAGCCACTATACAATCCAAAAGACTATCCATCCCTAAGAACCTTAATGTGTTCTTACCACCCTTCTGACAAAACCCAACTACTTATACCCAAACCTAATAGCCTGGCTGGCTACTCCCTCTACTCTTACTTAGTATTTAACACCTGAAACTCCACTCCCCCTAGCAGTTAGATAAGAACTGTCACTAAAGTCTTTTATACTTCAACTAAAATCATAACTACTCAGCCCATGGTGCTGCAAATGCTCTCCACCTGATTAAACCATCTGTCCTTCCTTTAACTAATCTCCTTGGCAAAAACTTTATCCCTTATAAACAATGTAAGTGTTTAAAATGGCAACCTACAATATGCCTGAATACTGTATCAATAATGTAACGAACAACTGCCATTAAGAGATCACGCCTATTTGTATATAATTCCACTTCTGATTTTTTGCTCTCCACATTCACGTATATACTGTATACAATTGCCATATTCCATGTTTAAGTACAGAATATCAGTGTTAGCTGTCATTGTCAATGTTCAGTTGTATTGTATTGTATCACAGCCTGTCTGCCTGGGACTCCACAGAAAATGGGTCCTGAGCCCAGTCAGACTTTCAAGGTAAACAAAAAGCAATAAATAAATATATAAATAAATAAGGATGCTATATGCACTTGCAATGAAAACAATACTTGTTTAAACATAGTGTAAACTGTAATCATTTTAAAAAGTCTCATTTTTGTGTTAGAACTCATTCAGTTGAATGAGAAGGGAGGCATTTACTGTAAATAAGAGACAGCTTAATTTAAATGGGAGATAGTTGATTGCAAACTTTTAACCACCAACTGATGATCGAATTAATAATAAGTGTCTACTGAAGCTTAGATCATTGAAATAATGTTTTAATTATCTCTGTTTTCAGATTTCAGAAAAGAATAGATTACTATACCTTTTATAGCACATTTCCATTTTATTTTATTATTTGTTTCATTTCACATTTTCTTGCGCTACTGGTTGTTCAAGAGACCAGATGGAAGGGAAGTAAGGCCAGGTGTTTAGGAAATGGGTTCAAATTGTTCTATCATGGTGTGGATGGCAGGAGAAATGGGGTAGGGGTTATACTAAAGGAACAATATGCCAAGAGTGTTTTAGACGTGAAGAGAGTGTCTGACAGAGTGATGTTTATGAAGCTCGAAGTTGATGGTGTAATGATGATTGTTGTTAGTGCATATGCTCCACAAGTTGGGTGTGCGATGGATAAGAAAGAGAAATTTTGGAGTGAGTTGGATGAAGTTGTGGTGAGTGTACCCAAGGGTGAGAGACTAGTGATTGGAGCGGACTTTAATGGGCATGTTGGTGAAGTGAACAGAGGGGATGAGGAAGTGATGGGCAGGTATGGTGTTAAGGAGAGGAATGCAGAAGGTCAGATGATTGTGGATTTTGCGAAAAGGATGGACATGGCTGTGGAGAATACGTATTTTAAGAAGAGGGAGGAGCATACAGTGATGTACAAGAGTGGAGGAAGATGCACATAGGTGGGTTATAGCCTATGTAGGAGGGCCAGTCTGAAGGAGATTGGAGACTGTAAAGTGGTGGCAGGGGAAAGTATAGTTAAGCAGCATAGAATGGTGGTCTGTAGGATGGCGTTGGTGATCAAGAAGAGGAGGAGGAGGGTGAAGCAGTGCCAAGGATTAAATGGTGTAAGTTAAAAAAGGGTGATTGTGAAGTAGAGTTTAGGGAAGAGTTAAGACAGGCACTGGGAGGCAGTGGAGAGTTACCAAATAGCTGGGTAACTACAGCAGAAATAGTAAGGGAGGCTGCTAGAAAGGTGCTTGGTGTGACATCTGGACAGAGGAAGGAGGACAAGGAGACCTGGTGGTGGAATGAGGAAGTACAGGAGAGTATACAGAGGAAGAGGCTGGCGAAGAAAAAGTGGGATTGTCAAAGAGATGAAGAAAGTAGACATGAGTATAAGGAGATGAGGCGCATGGCAAAGAGAGAGGTGGCGAAAGCTAAGGATAAGGCGTATGGAGAGTTGTATGAGAGATTGGACACTAAAGAGGGAGAAAAGGACCTGTACCGATTGGCTAGACAGAGGGATAGAGCTGGGAAAGATGTGCAGCAAGTAAGGGTGATAATGGATAGTGAGGGAAAGGTACTCACAAGAGAGGAGAGTGTGTTGAGTAGATGGAAAGAGTATTTTGAGAGGCTGATGAATGAAGAGAATGAGAGAGAGAGAAGGCTGGATGATGTGGGGATAGTGAATCAGGAAGTGAAACAGATTAGCAAGGAGGAAGTAAGGACGGCTATGAAGAGGATGAAGAATGGAAAGGCTGTTGGCCCAGATGACATCCCAATGGAAGCATGGAGGTGCTTAGGAGAAATGGCAGTGGAATTTTTAACTAGATTCTTTAATGAAATTTTGGAAAGTCAGAGGATGCCTGAGGAGTGGAGAAAAAGTGTTTTGGTACCTATCTTTAAGAATAAAGGTGATGTGCAGAGCTGCAGTAACTACAGAGGGATAAAATTGATCAGGCACAGCTTGAAGATATGGGAAAGAGTAGTAGAAGCTAGGTTAAGAAGGGAGGTGATGATTAATGATCAGCAGTATGGTTTCATGCCAGGCAAGAGCACTACAGATGCAATGTTTGCTCTGAGAGTGTTATTGGAGAAATACAGAGAAGGTCAGAAGGAGTTGCATTGTGTCTTTGTAGACTTGGAGAAAGCATACGACAGGGTGCCTAGAGAAGAGTTGTGGTATTGTATGAGGAAGTCGGGAGTGGCAGAGAAGTATGTAACAGTGGTACAGGATATGTACAAGGGTAGTGTGACAGTGGTGAGGACTGCAGTGGGAGTGACAGATCTGTTTAAGGTGGAGGTGGGATTACATCAAGGATCAGCTCTGAGTCCTTTCTTATTTGCAGAGGTGATGGACAAGTTGACAGATGAGATCAGACAGGAGGCCTCGTGGACTATGATGTTTGCAGATGACGTTGTGATCTGTAGTGAGAGTAGGAATCAGGTTGAGGAGACTCTGGAGAGGTGGAGATATGCTCTAGAGAGCAGAGGAATGAAGGTCAGCGGGGCTAAGACAGTATATTTGTGTGTAAATGAGAGGGAGGGTAAAGGAATGGTGAGAATGCAGGGAGTAGAGTTGGTAAAGGTGGGCGAGTTTAAGTACTTGGGATCAACAGTTCAGAGTAATGGGGAATGTGGAAGAGAGGTGAAGAAGAGAGTACAGGCAGGGTGGAATGGGTGGAGAAGAGTGTCAGGAGTGATTTGTGACAGATGGGTACCAGTAAGAGTGAAAGGGAAGGTCTACAAGAGGGTAGTGAGACCAGCTATGTTATATGGGTTGGAGACAGTGGCATTGACAAAAAGGCAGGAGTCAGAACTGGATGTGGCAGAGTTAAAGATGTTAAGATTTGCACTCGGTGTGACTAGGATGGATAGGATTAGGAATCAGTATATTAAAGGGTCAGCTCGTGTTGGACAGTTTGGAGACAAAGCAAGAGAGACGAGATTGCGTTGGTTTGGACATGTGCTGAGGAGGGATGATGGGTATATTGGGAAAAAGATGCTAAGGATGGAGCTGCCAGGTAAGAGGAAAAGAGGAAGGCCTAAGATAAGGTTTATGGATGTGGTGAGAGAGGACATGCAGGCGGTTGGTGTGACAGAGCAAGATGCAGAGGATAGGAAGAAATGGAAAGAGATGATCCGCTGTGGCGACCCCTAATGGGAAAAGCAGAAAGATGATGATGACTGGTTGTTTTGACTACATTATTTTAATACAGGATATTATTTAAAACTAGGTCTTAAATTATTTTATTTTTCTAAAGAAATCTTTGACAAATAATTAATGGGAGTCCTAAGACATACACAAGGAGGTCTATGTTACTGTTTTATGAGATTTTTTTTTCAAATGATATGTTTTCTTCATCCTCATTTGCAATTTTGCTGTAGTAGTTTAAGCAATTACCATTAAGATTAGAGTATACTACACACGCCCAAGTCCTACGTACAGTACAGTAAGCTCTCAGTTAACCAGCACTCATGGGGATTGGTAGATGCTAGATAACTGTAGTTTCTGGAGGCTTGAGAATTACTATTAAAAATAGGCCTGACTAATACAGTATCCAATACTATATGTTTGGTTTGACTTGTTCTCAAGTTGCGGAGAGAGGGAATTTATTCCTGTCTTGCTTTTTAAAACTCTAAAACTCTAAAAACGTAAGGTATGTTAATGGGGGGTAAGACAGAAAGTGCAACACATGAAAATTGTATTGTATTTCTTTTATATTTTTTGCTAGTTGCTTGAGAGTGCTGGTTGCTTGAGTTCCGGTTAACTGAGAGTTTACTGTATTTGGAAAACACTGTCTGTCTCTGCCAGTGACTCAGGCATCTTTTAGCTCATATTCACTCCTTCTTGTGCTAAAACTCAACTATATGTTTGGGCTAGGTACATTAGCCATGCAGAAAAACTGGAGTAGTCACACCTTACTCAAAGACAGTAGCTGAATTTGAGCAAGGTTAGTATGGCAGTTGCAGGAAGTGATTGCAAAGTGAGTAGGAGTGTAGTTTAAGGCTTTAGGCAGTGATTGGGAGAGGGATTCAGGTTTAGGAAATGGGAGGATGTTTAGCATTTGGAAGCAAGAGAGGAGTTTAGGGTTAGGGAGCAGTCAGAGAGTTTAGGATTAGAGATTGGAAGGGTAATTTAAGTTTAGGCAGCATTTCCATTAGGATTAGATACTGTCTGAGAGTTTCAGGGTTTGAGTTCAAGTGGGTCACAATCTACAAGCAAGTAAACATCTTTTCAGTAAACCAGTTCAGTATGATAAAAAAATACAAGCTATTATTTTTTTAACAAAAAGTGTTCTTCTTTTATTGTTTTATTTAATTGTAAGAGAAAAAAACAGTCTTATATGTGTATATTAAGCCATTAGGTATTGCACTGATGGATATTGTGCTCCTTGTTTGCATGTCTTCTTAAAGATAAGAAATAATAGCAACCTTGCATGCTGAGCATATTCCCTAATCTTGCATATGTAAAATCTTAACATAAGACACATCCCTTTACTTAATTAGTTTACTTTTCCACCAGATAGAACCATTCCAGGATTAGCAACAGCTATATGGAATATAATATGCATAAAGTAGCAGAAAGTATCCTAAGAACCAAGCCAACATGAGAATGGATAAGAGAGATTTTGCTGATAGGGATGACTGCATTTAGGGGTATAGGGAACAGGCAAGAGAGGGCTGGAATTTACTGGAAAAAAAATGGCAAAGGAACCAAGGTATTAGGAGGAAATAACTAGGGAGGGAAAAGTAATAATAGAATAGGAAGAGGCCAAGAAGACATTTGGACTGCAAGCTAGAGACTGCCTTCCCTCCCAGCGAGTGATATCAGAGTATAGGCAAAGAGATAGGGGTAGGGGAATCCTAAGAGATAGACCTACTCTGCTAGAGTTTTCTGTTGAATATAGAATAGAAACTACTGTTAAAAAAGCGATAATTAATAGGGCATATATGATATAGCACTGTAACTAAAGGAATCTATCAGAAGAGGTTAGACAAGATTGGTAAGAGAGTCTGGATAAGCAATTTACAAGGGAACAATGGGAGGACAAATGTATAGCTCTCAGGTATGTAGCAAAGTCTAGAACATTTGGTATTTTTGCATGAAAGGGTTTGAATTTGCATTTCTATACCCCAAGCAGACTCTAAAGATTTTTTTCCTAAGGTAGATGGCAAATGTTGGAGGTGTGATGGGAAGAAAGAGGAAACCCAGAACATATGTTTTGTAAGCATAATGAGGCAGCATACTTTAAAAACTCCCTACAGAGCACTCTGTCAGAAATACTGGGTGAGCAAATGGGTGTAACTGAGAAAATTATTCTTATGAGCTGGGACACAGGATCCGAATTACCTACACATAGTAAGGTCTGGTGGCTGCCAAAAAAGCAATGTATTTGAAGTATTGAATATTGTAAAAGACCTGAAAGAACTGAAAGTGGAATCTTTAGAAAAAGGTGGGAGCAAATTACATAGAACAGATAAAAATTGTTGGACCAATACATGCAGAATAATATTCTGGAGAAAAATTTGAGGGAAGATAAGAATTGAGCAATTTAAGTAGAATTGGACTGCTGATATTTATACAAAAGAAAATTACAGACACATTTAGTTATTTAGACTTGGTCAGTATACACACAAATTACAAGAGACATGTTTATACAGTGGTATGCGGCACATAAACAGTTACAGTGGAGAGAACAAACAAAAAAATATTAATTTTAAAAATAAATGTAATTAATAGATTTGTGGTGTACAGCTGAAATTTGGAACATAGGTAGAATACATACATAGTACACAGGTACAGTATATACATTGCAGATTAGCCAGTGTTTGTGAGTAAGATTGAAAACTATTATCAAGTGCTCTAGATTTAGTATGTATATGTTATCTGCTTTCACTAGCCTGGGGAGCAATCATGGCACTGCCAACTTTGCTTGAGATGTTGCCTGATGAGGTCTTTAAAGGAGGCTTTGGATGATGTGTTTTGAATGCTAGTAGGGACAGAGTTCCATTTTTTAGCCACTGAACTACTATATAGTGCATCTCCAAAGCTATTGTAGCTGCTGGTGACTTCTAATAGCAGTTTTCTTGATGACCTAAGAGGCCTTTTGGCTGACTGATGCTGTACTAGGTTTTTGAGGGCAGGACACTTATTGGGGAGGTAATAGATAGAATGACAGAGGCAGAGCTGATTGTAGGTTAGGAGGTTGGGCAGTTCAAGCCAGTGGAACTGTCTCAAAGCAGCACAGTGATGAGTTCTATATGAGCAATTTTCAGCAAAGCGGTCAATTCTGTTATAGCAGGCTTCCAATTTGCTTAGTTAAGTTTTGTTGAGATTAGTCAGAATGGGAGATGCATAGAGTAGGGTGGATAGAAGATGTGAGCGAGCAATGGCTGATCTTGTGTTGTTGGTAAGAAATGGTTTGATAGGGTAGATTGACCCCAGTTTGGCATGTACTTTTTTAATAGTTAAGTTGAGATGACTATCAAATTATAGGTGGGAGTCTATGGTTATTCCCAATAGCTTAGCCTGTGCCACTGGAGCAATTGGAGTAGCATTTTTGGAGTAGGCAGTGAATTGACTGTTAGTGTTTTTGTTAGAACTGGTTACAATCATAAGCTGAGTTTTCTATGGATTGAGGATAAGTTGGGCTTTGGTAAGGTAGTTTTCAATGTCAGAGAATGCTAGTTGAGTTGTTTGCAGGAGGGTGGGAATGTTCTGTTCAGCACAAATTAAGGTAGTGTCATCTATAATGTACGTAACTGGGAGCAAGTTAATATGTTTTTTTTAATATAAATGTATGTTTTGCCTACATCTTAACTGATATTTTAATAAAGGTGTTAAAAATAAAAAATTGTATATATTCAGCAATAATAAATTTTAGTCATTATATCCCAGAGATAATAAAACTAAAAAACAAAAAAAAAAATCATTTAGCAACTATAATCTTTAGTCATTAAGTCCCTGAGATAAACTCTTCCTTTTCTTCTTCTTCTTTAGCATTTTGCCATCGTGCTTAATCCTGGTATTCATTACTTGATTAAAGCTTTGCCTCCAGCCCACAGCTTTTCAACACTTAGGTTTATAGATACCAAGCATACAGTCCGACAATCCATTGAGGAGTGTAGCCCAAATTCCTAATTGTCACAAAGCACTATCTGGTTAAATGAATTCCACAAGTTTACACAAAAGGCAAATGACAGTGGAAAAATATTCAAACCCTGTAGAACCCTTGGCACAAGAAGCAGCTCACTAACAAGTCAGAACTTTAGTCATCTACTCTAAGTGCCACACAGGTAGACATGCTTGAAAAATTCATCTGCTCTCTCTTATGTGACTAAATTAAGCTTTTACTTCTAAATGAAAAAAAAATGCAATAAAGTTACAAATTCCAAATCCAGATTTACCATCTAAGGCTATACAGAACATTTTCATTTGTTTTAGACTTACTTAAATGAGCTTTCATAATGAAATTAATTCCCTTATTTAATAACTCGGGTTACCTGCGGTGGTGTTGCTGCGGTAGCGTTGTCACCTCAGATTAAGACGCTGTCCGGTTCGATTCTCAGCTAGAGCGTCTTCTGCGTGGAGACATGGGTGAATGGGCATACCTTTGTTGAAGGTTGTGTGTCAGAGCTGGTAACTCGGAATGTAAAAATCAACTACCAATCATTAGCGGACCAGAGTTCTGCTGTGGTGACCCCTAACCAGGAGAAGCCGAAAAACACAAAAAAATAACTCGGGTTACCATGTACATGCAAATAGCTTTGCTGTTTTCCTCCACTATTAAATCCACAGCTTTGTTAAGACTTATAATATGGTGGGTCATCATTATTTCATGTGAAGAATCCCTTAAAGACTCTCGTCTCCAAATTTAGCAACTTAAGCCACCTTTATTTGCTTATCAGGACTACCTTATCCTTTCTGTACCAACCAACAAACATAGCTGTTTTAATGTTGATGACTCTTGCAGAATTATTGTAAGCTCAGTTCTGCATGGATTGTCTTGTAACATAAAAAGTATAATAATAATAATAATAATAATAATAAAATAAATACTGCAAAT
>NC_056736.1:187546083-187681083 GCF_019279795.1 Protopterus annectens | reverse complement strand
TCAACTGTTCAGAATTTCACAGAATGTCAATATTTTAGTTTTATATTTTTGGTCTGTTCCTCATATAATTTGTGGTTTTCTGGCAAATCACTGAAGACCGAAGTATCTTAATAATGACATTTTATTTTTTTACTTATTAGCATTTGTTGAAAGGGAAGGGTCACTGGGTCAAAGACCCATTTTCAGTAGAGTCCCTTGGAGAAAAGCTCCTCAGATTATTACAATAAGAGATAAAGTGTTACAAAAAGAGATAAAGTTTAACATAAGATTTAAAAGTATTACAAATATAATAGTAATAATACATTTTACAATTTACAAATGTATAGGCTTTCATTGATAGTGCATTAGGAAAACATTACATAGGTTAAGATGTTACTACAGTGGAAGCACTTGGATTATGATACAGTAAATTCATTTGCAGACAGTGTAGTTTACACTATTTTTGTGATTGGCTAGTGTACTTAACATATAGCAGTCTGGGAGTCTGTGTTGTGTGTGTTTTTTAAGGAGGTTTGCTTCTAAGGCATGAGCAGGAAGGATTATTTAGATAATGAGATTTTAGGGCTTCTTTGAATTTTTTTGGATGGTCAGTTTGTGTTAATTTGGATGGTAACATATTCCATAGTTTGGCGATTGAATGGGAGAACAGACATTGTCCGTCTCTTTTGTTGGGTTTTGCAACAGAAAGCATGTGCTTACAGGAAGATCTTAATGTTCTTGTGGGGTTGTACGTTTGTAGGAGTGAACCAATAGCTGGGCATTGATTAGGTTTACTGATTAACTTGTTGGCTAAAGTCAGGTGGGTGTAGTATAGATGGTGGGAAAATTCAAGCCATTTTAGTTTGGCAATTGCCTGGCAGTGATGAGCGCGGTGTGGTTTTTCGGAGGTGAATTTGGCTATTTTATTGTTACAAGAATGTAGTTTGTTACTAAGGATTGGGTGCAGATTGGTAAAAATAGCACTACCATATAGAAGGGAGGGGATGAGTAGGGTATTTGCTAATTCTGATTTGGTGGATTTATCCATATAGAGTTTGTGTCTATATAGTTTTCCTAATTTGAAGTGGGTTTCCTTTACTGCATTTAAGATGTGCGGTTCAAAAGTGAGTTTGTCGCCTATTGTTAATCCTAGTAATTTAGCTTTTTTCACTAGTTCTATTTGTGTGTCGTCCTATGCAAAGATTTTGAAGCCAGGGTCAGGTGGTTTTGCTGAGAAAAGTAAAACTTTAGTTTTTCTGGGGTTTAGCATAAGTTGCGTGTTGATAAGCCATGATTCGATGGAGGTAAAAGCCTGTTGTGTGACTGTGAGAAGATCAAAGAAGGTCTTAGAGAAGGCTATCAGAGTTGAGTCTTCAGCATATTGGATGAGATTCTGGATATGGGGGGCTTTGTGCAGGTCATTGATGAAAATATTGGACATTAGAGGACCTAAAATTGATCCTTGTGGTACTCCTATATTGTTGGGTTGGTAAGTGGATTGTACATGTTGCCACCTTACTGACTGTTTCCTTCTTTGTAAGTAAGAGATGAACCATCCTAGGGATTTTGGGGAGCAGCCTAGTTTTGATAGTTGACTTACTAGCTTAGTATTCACACTGTGTCAAAGGCCTTAGATAGGTCTAGTAAGATAACTGAGGTATGATGACCTGCATCTAGGGTTTGTTGACAGTGTCAGTGAAGGAGAGTAAGGCAGTGATAGTGCTATGCCCTGGACGAAACCCATGTTGGGTGGGGGATAGAAGAGCATTACTAGTTAGGTGTTTAGCTAGTTGTGAGTGGACACATTTTTCTAAGATTTTTGATAGTGGGGAGAGTATAGAGATGGGGAGGTAGTTAGAAAGGTCATGAGAGTTTCCTTCTTTATGTAAAGGAGAAATGATAGATTTTTTCCATAGGAGGGGAACATATGATTCGGAGAGTGAGCGATTTATGGGAATGGTAACTGGGTATACTATTGCTGTAGCTGCTAGCTGCAGGTATTCAGGGGAAAGGTTATCTGCAGATAGTGAGGAAGGTTTGAGTTGTTGTAAGAGTTTCAAGACCTGGGAGGTGGGTACAGTTTGGATAGAGAAGGAGTTTGCTGGTGAAATATTGGTGTGATCTGAAAGGTAGGGGGTGTGCTTAGTAGGTAGAGGCAGCTGGGTATTCGGGCTTGATGGACTACCTTTGAGTAGATTTTGAATGGTAGAGATGAAATGGGTATTACATTCTTGGGAAATCTCTTGTGGTGTTTTTTTCTGGTGCTAGGGGTGGGTTATGGATAGTACCTGGTCTAAGTAAAGTGGAGACAGATTTCCAAAATATTTGGGGGCTGTTGTATGAGGAAGACAGTTTGGTAGAGAAATAATCTTTTTTGTCCTGTATCACAAGCTTTTTTGATTTATTATGCAGTTGCTTGTAGTGAAGTTCATTTTGTTTTGTTCTCTCTCTTAGCCATATTTTCCAAGCTTTGCTTCTCAGAGAGATAGTTTGTTTGGTTGGTTTTGTTAACCAGGGGACATGACTGGTTCTTGTTCATTGGGTATGCACAGGAGCTAGGCTATTGACGGTATCTAGGAAGAGCTTGTTGAAATAATCAATGGCTTCATCTAAGGGGAGTGTTTTTAGGGGGTTCCAGTTGTGGGAGTTTAGGATATTTATAAACTGATCTCTATCAAAGTGGGCAAGGTTTCCTGGAGGTTCTATATAAATGTGTTTTACTTGATTGAAGTTGGGTCCTATAAGTATATGCTGGGAGATGGTCACTTAGTGTGTTTTGTAGGGTGCCTGAATTTGTGTAGTTTTGGGGATGTGTTACTAGTATCCAGTCTAAGGTAGATTCAGAGTCTGTTGATAGACTATGGGTAGGGGTAGTGATGAGTTGAGTAAAACTATGAAGGTTTGTGCAGTATGCAGGGGAGGGACTATCTAAGTTTAACCAATTAATGTTGGTGTCTCCTAGAATAACCGTTTCATGCAGTATATTCTGATTAATCCAGGAGAGAAAGTCTACCAGTATGTGGATATTGTGGCCTGGGGGAATATAGATTACAGCTATGCATATTTGTTTGTTTCTATTTATGTGAAGGGATGTGAGTAGGAGTTCTAGGTTTTCGAAAGTGGGGAGAGGTTTTGTATAGGTAATCATTTGTAGTGAGTTTTGAAAATTAGTGCTACACCACCACCTTTTTTATGGAGTCTGTTTGAATGGATTATATTATAACCAGGAGGGAGAATTTCAGTGTCAGCTATGTGTGATTTTAGCCATGTTTCTGTTACTGCAATAATATCTGGGGTATGTGTAGATAGCCAGGTGTGGAATTCAGTTATTTTATTACACATACTAAGAGTGCTTATTGTTGTTAGGAGAAGTGTATGGCTGGATGTGTGATTCTATAGAGTAGTGGTGGATGTATGGATGTGGTGATGTGACCCGTATTCTTGGATATTGTTGGGTGTATGAATATGAGTTGGCCCAGGGTTTGGATGGATATCTCCACACTGTGTCAATATGTGGAGTAGGTACAGTTTGATGTGAGTCTGTTGTCTAAGGGTGGTGGGTATGTAGTGTAATACTAGACATAATTTAAACTTAGGGGTAGGTAGTAGTAGTAGTTTAAATCTATATGTGGTGATGGTGTTGGTTGATATTAGAGAGGGAGAGATATTAGAGTAACTAAGTCTGTTTAGTTTTATAGGAAGGGTTTGTGTGCCAAAACTGGTTGGTGGGGGGCTTTAAGGTGTTATGTATGGATGCATTTTGTGTTAGTAAGAATAGAATTAGAATATGGACCATGCAGGAAATACTATTAATTAGGTGATGATGTGTGAGAGATGGATAGCAATTGAGGTATTAAATGGGTGTAGGAAAATTGGATGACTCTGTTTGCAGAGATGGAGGAAGATAATTGGGTAATGGAAGAGAAAGGGTGGAGCTGACAATAGAGATAAATGTAATGAGCTTAGGGGTGGGTGGGAATGGGGGTAGGGTAAAGGAGCGAAGTGAGCCTGGAGCAGAGCGGAGGGCAACATGCATTTGAGTTTCAGACTTGATTTCATTCAGAAAATGTATGCTAACACAAATCATGTTATTCTAGCAACGTTTCAAGTTCATAACAGCAGTATTTAAAATCTGAACCTATACCGGCCTTTGACCAGATTTTTTTGCTCTAAGAGTTTGAGGAGTATGAGGATAAGTATCTTAAAGCTTTAAAAGGTGCAGAGCACTTTGTTCTCCTACATTTTTTCTCTGACTTAGTATATCAGATCAGCTAAAGTTCTATGTACTACAAAGAATTCTGAACAGGGTTTTAGACTTGTGACCCAGTTTTACCTGTTATTTATTATTTATTATTTATTTGCTTTTGTTAACAGTGTGTTCATTCCCAACAAAATTACATCTGCAGGAACTCTACCCTGCCTATATAACACGTGCCATCTCATCAACCTTACATGAGCACCAGTACAGACCCTCTAGACGGCTAACTAACTTCAACCCCCTAATCTTCAATGAAACATTAAGCAAAATCAATTGGAGAACTCTAAAGTATGTGCCTCTAGATGAAGCAGTTGAATTTTTCAATTCAAATTTCCTCAGTATACTCAACAGAATGATCCTCCTCTGGAATAAGAGAATCAAAGCAAATCACGCAATTTGGCTTTCTACAGGCACAAAAAAAATTATGAATACCAAAGTCCAAGCATGGAAAAAATGGCATAATAGTGAAGACCCCATAGATCTCCAGCTTTTCAAACAACTCCGCAATCAAGTAAAGCATCTAGTTATTAATGATAAAAAACAGACTACTTCCATATCCAAAACAAACACAACTATAACCCAAAACAGTTCTAGAATTCAGTCTCCACTCTATTAAACCCTGGCACCAAAAGCAATCCTTGCCCAAACCCTGACAAAATCCCTGCTGAACTAGTGACCCTTTTCAACTCCTACTTCATAGACACTATATCCAAACTTGCTTCCACATTTCCTACAGCCACTCACAACAGCAAACCCACTTCTACAAACCATACCCCAGAAAAGCCGTCCCACCAGTCTTTCTCCTTTTCTCATGTTCCCACTTCCACTATTTCTAAACTCCTGCTAAAACTCAAACCCGGTAGTACTGCCCCAGACAGTTTACCCCCAGAATACCTTCAAATGTTTGCCAAATCCATCAGCTACCCCATAAGCATTCTCATAAATAGATCTATCCAGAAAGCCTATGTACCATCCATTTGAAAGAAAGCTTATATCATACCCTTACATAAAGGCGGTAATAATTCAGACATCTCAAATTTCCGCCCTTCAGCCATTCTACCCCCTATATCTAAAATAATGGAAAATGTATTCAAATTCAACTCATGGATTACCTATCCCAAAACCAACTACTTTCCACAACTCATCATGGATTCCGCCCTGGCCATAGTACTACAACTGCTCTCCTGTCCTTTCTAGACACTGTTAATCACAGCCGCAATGATGGTAAACTTGTCTCCGCACTCTTTCTTGAACTCTCTAAAGCTTTCAACACCATATCCCATCCTCTCCTCCTTTCTAAGCTCTCACACCTTGGCTTGTCCACACCTATCCTTAACTGGTTCACCAGTTACCTCACAAACAGACAACAATCCACCAAATAGTTGCACTCTTTCTCTCCTTTTCTCATTACTTCTAATGGAGTTCCCCAAGGATCCGTCTTAGGCCCCCTCCTGTTCAATATTTTTATTAATGACTTTCACTCCACTCTCACTCATGCATGTGTAGTTCAATACATGGATGATTCTTCTATTACCTGCTCTGGTAACTCTGAAACCAAACTTCTGACCATTACCCAGAATGCTTTCTCTACTACCGAAACCTGGATGACAAATAATCACCTCGCCCTCAACCCAAATAAAACAAATCTCTTGCTCTTTATGCCCAAAAGAGGTACCATCATTAATAAATCTGATTTCATCATTTTCTCCGCCAACAAGACTGCCTTAGAGGTAGTTCCCCATACTAAGTAACTTAGCATAACCTTAGATGACAACTTAACCATTGACCAACACATCCACAGCACCATCAAAAAAAACCCATTATGACAGACATCCAATCATCATTAAAAAATAAAATGGAGAGCTGCATTAACAAAAATTGCTAAATTCGTTACTAGAGCAAAATATTCCTCCCACCACTGTCACTTATTACAATCCCTGAACTGGCTAGAACTCTCACAACACCTAACATGCATACAACTAGCCACAGCACACAAATTCATCTATAATTCCTCCAAATGCCCAGCCCTGGCTTCACTTCTGACTCTTTATCAACCAAACTGTTCACTAAGATTTGAAAATAAATCACTTATCCAAGTTAAGAGACCTAAACTCCCTACAGGCCAATACCTTTACTTTTTCACTGTAGCTAAACTCTGGAATGCCCTTCCACCTTCTCTATGGACTATAAGTAATGCCCCATAATTCAAATAATCACTCTACCAACATCTCTCCTCTCATTGGCTATACCCTTGCACCATCCTCAATTCCTCAGTCACCTGATTACTAGTCTGACTCATCTCTCAGATACCCAAACTGTTCTTCAATCTCCCTATTGTGCACTCACCCTTAATCACAGCACAGTGTGCCTTGCCCTGCCTCACATGGTGTGCAAAAAGTGCGCAAGTGCAGATTATCATTATCTGTCCGATCTTTTGAATACCCGCCAAGCACCCGAGTCTTCCAGAAATGTTGCTATACATTGCCTATGTTACTGTGTCACTTCTGACTCCTACATTATTCTATTGTATATTGATAAATGCTGTTACTACTCTTGCATATTGTTAAATGCTGTTATTAACTCCCCAAATAATATCCCAATTTTGCAAATTATTTTTTTTTCGGGAGCTTTTCTCACCAGGCCTCTACTGAAAATGGGCTAATTTGAGTTGGCCCAGGGTTTGGATGGATATCTCCACAATGTGGGAATGGACACTAAGACCCAGTCAAGCAAGGTGCCTTTGTTAGTGTTATTACTAGGCCTGGTTATGGTAGTAATGAGCTGAGTGAAGTTATAGAGGTCGATGGAAGCATTTGGAAAAGGATTTTTAAGGTCTAGCCAATTTATGTTGACATCCCCTAGGATTATAGTTTCACTGTGGACATTATTTGAGGTTCATAGGTTCATAGGTAGGTACTAGGCTATCGGCCCAAGGGCCTACGTAAGCCTAGCCAACAAGGTTCCCTGGCTTACGCCACCCAAGAAAGTTATTTTCCTGTGTCACTGTCGAGCAGAGACACAGAAGTGATCCCGGGGTGTATTTCCTATTTCCCATCCACTCATCAAGATTTTTCTTGAAGAGTGCTAATGAAGAACTTTGCTTGACATAGATAGTTAGCCTGTTCCAGAGTATGGAAAGTCTCTGGGACAGGAATCTATCCCTCCAGCAAGTCCTGTTTATTGTGGTGACAAGGTTTAGGTCCCTAGAGCATGTAGCTCGGAGGGATTGGAATTTCTTAAGGTGTAGCATGTCCAACAGCTCTGGGTTTGCCATAGCTTTATATGTTAGGCAGAGATCACCTCGGAGTAGGCGATATGCTACAGAGTAAAGCTGGAGTTTTTTGAGGTGATCAGTGTAGGACATTTGTTCGAGGCCAGTAATCCTCTTTGTGAGGTACTTCTGTGGCCTTTCCAGCTGCTGCAGATGTCTTGTGAGGTACATTCCAAAAGGGGCATTGTACTCTATAATGGATCTAATGAGTGTCGAGTACAGGAGAACAATAACCTTTTTTTTCCTGGATGAGAACCCTTTTATGATGAGGTGTGCCATATAGAAGGACTTCCTGACTAATGTGGTGATGTGACTATCAAAGGAGAGACTACTGTCCACTTGGGTCTATGTGGTAGGTCATGGGTACAGAGTTTTTACCAAAAGGGATGACACTGCACTTTTTGGCACTGAGCTTGAGGCCATGGGTATGACACCAGGCATCTGTCTCAATGAGGCCCTTCTGTAGGATGTCCACATCATTTGGGGACTTGACTATGGCTCCTAGTTTGCAGTCATCTGCAAACTTCATTAGCCAGAGGCCTTCTGTGTTAGCCTGTATTTCAGAGAAGTAGATACCAAACAGAAGAGGTCCCAGGATGGAACCCTGTGGTACTCCACTTGTCACTGCTTTGAGGTCAGAGTTGGAGTCTGCAACTTTTACAGTGTGGGCTCTGTCAGTGAGCCAGTTGGCAACCCATCTTGTGACATAGGGATTTATACATATTTTAGTGAGTTTAGCTATAATTCCAGAATGGGGGATGGTGTTGAAAGCCTTGGCGAGGTCAAGATAGGCTGTGTGAACCACCTTACCCTCATCTACGGCTTTGATGACTGCCTCAAAGAGTCAATCAGGTTCAGGTGTCATGATCTACCTTTCACAAACCCGAACTGGGTGGGATCCAGGGTTTGGTGGTTATCAATGTCTTTGTTTATGAGTTCCATGATGTTATGTTCCATGGCCTTGCAGACCAGGCTCATCAGACTAATAGGTTGATAGTTCCCGGGATCAGTGGTGACTCCCCCTTTGTGGAGTGGGATAACTGTTGCTGTGCACCAATCAGTGGGCACAAAGCCTGATGCAAGGCTATTATTGAACATGGCGCTTAAGTGGATAGCCAGTTCGTTCTGAAGTTCATGTAAAACGCAGCCTAGGATATTGTCCAGTCCCATGGATGCTGTGTTTTTGGCTTTAGAGAGTGCAGCTTTTACCTGTGTAGTTGTGATTACAGGGACTCTGCATTCTTCCTGTATAGATGTGGGCCCTTTAGAGTGTGAGGGGGTAAAGTTAGCACTGAACTTATCTGCCAGGATGTTGGCAATATCAGTTGGTTCTGTAATTTTCTTGCCGTTGTGCTGTAACTCAGAGCAGATCTGGGTGTTGCCATTGAGATTTTTGACATAGCTATAGAATGCTTTCTGGTTTTCCTTAGAATTAGTGGTGATTTTGTTTTCGTAGCTAGCTTTGGAGGATCTTATAAGGGATCTCAGCTTCTTACTGAGGCTGACCAGGGAGCTCCTACACTCATGGGGTTTTACTCTCTTTTGCAACAGTTTCTTCCTTCTGTTGTGCAGTTTGTTTATGGCAGGGTCCACGAGATTGGCTTTCTTTTTTTGGAGGATAGCATCTTGGTTCTGTTTGGGATAGCACGATCCATGCACTCGTGTAAGTGCTTGTAGAGTGCATGTGTGTAGGATTCAGCAGTTGTAACTGTATTGTCCATCTGCGTGGGTGTCATGAAGTTCACCACTTCTGTCTTAAGAAGCATGAAGTTGGCTTTGGAGAAATTTTTTACCATGGTTTCCTCAATGGGAGGTGGGGGCAGGATGTGGATATCAAGGGTGATTAGCTTATGGTTAGATTGGACCAACAAGGAGTTGACTTCATGTGTGGAACACCGGTCACTCATGTTGGTAATGACTAGGTCTAGAATATTGTTGCCCCTGGTGGGGGTGTGGATAAGTTGATCCAGGGCATTGGAGTTTATGAATTCCAGAAAGCGTTGAGCTAAGGATTTGGTACACAAGTAGTTTTCCCAGTTAATGGTGGGGTAGTTGAACTCACCCATTATTAGGGTGTTTGGTTGAACCCTAATATTTTCCAGTACATCAAGAAAAGAGGAATGGGAATGCTGGGGCATGATGGGGGATCGGTAGCAAGCTGCAATTTGGATTGCAGTTTTGCCCAGAGTTAGTTGCACTTGGATAACCTAAGATGCATTATGCTGAGTAACTAACCTGGAGGTGTGGATATCCTTAATGAATATGGACACACCTCCAACTTTGGTGTTTCGATCCAGGTTACATGGCCGAAAAGTGTGGTATGAGTTATAGCCTGGAAGTGCAGAGGTGCTGTCTGGAGCCTTGAACCAGGTCTCAGTCACTGCACAGATATCAATGTGCTCCATTTTCAGGAGTGCCTCGAGTGAGTGCATTTTGAGATTTAGACTTCTAGCATTGAGTAGCATTGCTCTCAGTTTTTGCTTGCCTGTTCCTGTTATGGTGGTGAATTTGTTATTTGAACCTTGCCTAAAAAAGGCACTATAGGGGCAGCAAGAGCCTTAGCCTATCTGGAATCCCAGGGGTGACATGTGCAGGCCATGTGTGGCAAAGCATCGTGGTCTGTCGACCATGTCAACCCAAGCAGACAGATACTGGATCCCTTTAGAATGACACCAGAAGCTTAACCAATTGTTGAAGTCAATCATTTTGTCCTTGTACTGCGGTATCATTCTGGGTGATGGCAGAATGCTACTCAGGGCTAGGGTCATACCTGCCTGAGCTACAAGATCGGAGAGCTCTTCCATGTCTCTTTTCATGTAGTCCAGGGAGGTACCTCTCAGGTCATTCACACCAACATGGACAATGACAGAGTCATATTTGTACTTGTTGTGGAGTGACCTGAGTGGGTGGGCTATGTGGCAGATCCTGGCACCCGACAGGCAGCTGGCAATAACCTTCTCCTTGTTTATACTGATGAGTGGGGCATCAGTGTGTCTGACTAGAGTCACCTATGACTAGTGTGTTGGGTACGTTGTTTTGCCTTATTGGCTGTGGTTGAGTGGCACACTGAATCTGTGGGCTATGTGTCATTTGGGTTGTTTTGGGGGATGGAGGTTGCTTTATTTTCTGCTTTGGAGGTCTCTGTTGCTTAGACAGATTATTATTGACAGCATCCGCGAATGTTTTTGTGTTACTATGTGTGGATTTTGGTGGTGTAGATTTAGTGAGACTTGATGAGTGTGGTGTGGTGCAAATGTTTACCTTCTCCTCATGACTGTCAAGTTCAGTCTTGGTTGGAGAGAGCTTTACCTCCAATTTGGCTATATAAGTGCATCTCTCACAGGTTGTAGTTTTGGGTGGTAGGAGGAGAGGGTTGCCTGTGTACATGAGGCAATTTCTACATTGCCTCAGGATGCTCAGATTCATCAGATTGACAAGAGAGAACACTGGGAGCTGACCCTTCAACATGCCTGAATTAAAAAAATATATATATTTTCCTCTAGATAAGTGAGGAAAGTGAGTACAAGAGCTGTTTTTCTCTAAGCAAGTGAGAAAAGTAAGTACAAAAACTGTTTTCCTCTATGTAATGAGGAAGGTTGACTGCTATAGTAATTAGTAGCTTATTTAGTGCTTACAAGTTCTGAACAAGTGCTGAGCATGAATAAGCAAATTTAAGTGCTAAAACTAAGAATCTGTATCTGTACTAGACGAGTTACAGGACAGAAACAAGTGCAAATGCAGGCTTTCAAATCAGAAAGTTGAGAGAGATGGAAGAGATTGCCCAAAAGGCCAATAACTACATTTTCTGGGCCAGAACCACTCCTTATGTGGTAGACAGGTTACCTAGTGCTTACCACTCCCACGGATAAGCTAGAAGGCTTCCCTCCAGCACAAAAAGGCTTGGGGGCTCAGAAGCTTAAATACAGTCCTGGATATAGCACATCTGTATCTGAAACACTAGTTACAGGAAAAGTAGCTGTGCAATGATGAGTTCAGCTGCAGAGAATTGGGGAATGTAGTTTGGGTAAGGAATGATGGTGAAAGAGTTAGGATAAAGAAGAGCAACTCCTCCCCCTTTCTTGTGTGGTCTATCAGACCTTAGGCAGGAGAAACCTGGAGGGAGGAAATCTGTGTCTTTTATATATGGTTTTAGCCATGTCTCGGTTAAGGCAATTATGTTGGGTCTGGAATGAGCTATCCAGGCATGGAATTCTGGAATTTTGTTTCTGATACTTTGTATTAGATTCACCTTCCAAGTTTATTGTTCAGTCTGTATTTATTGCACCTATTTTCTTGGTCACATGATACATGGCAATAATTAGAGGTTTGATCATAATCTTCAATTTTAACTTTTTTCTTATTAAGCTACCAGTACTGAAAAGGTAACATTGTACTACTTTGACACTTCAGGGTAAAACAAGCAACCACTTGAGTAAACAACATATCAATGCACAGAGCTGTTAAATAAGTTTGTTCTTTTGTACTTTAAAGTTAAGCCTTCTATGGGCATCAGAATTAACACACTGGAAAAAACAATAAAGTTCTTTATTTCTTGTTCATTGTACTAATTTTCTTCATCATTTTATCATAAACGTGTTTGAGATTTCCAGTGATGGTTTTCTACTTTTTTTCAATCTGGAAAAACAGAAAGGTTGCACAGTTATCATATTGCTGATGAAACTAAACTACTTCAGATTTTAACATCACATTGTTTCATGACATCTTAAGTATTGTTGTTCAAACTCTACTCCATCACCTACAACTTGACGTTGCTGTTATTTGTACCGATGATAATTTTTTTACTAGAACCTTTTGGGGGTTTAAGGATCTTCTGCCTGATACAAGCTATCTCAAAGCCTGCAATGGTCTATGTCTGAATCCTGAATAGCAATTTTAATGGACAGACTGATGTAAGGAAGTAACAAAAACTAAGCCAGCCAATTAACTGAATGAAACATTGTTGAAGCACTGAACAGTGGAAATACATATATTTTCCTTTTTGCAGGAGACTTGTAGTAGATTTATTACGATCACTGCTGCTGCTGTTGTTGTTATTAGTTGTAGTAGTAGTTGTAGTAATAAGTCATGTATTATTACTTGATCTAATTTTGGTGGAAGGGCAAAATCTCCATTCTGGAAAATTGATCCATCCTTTGTTATGAACCAGTGAAAAGACTTTTAACATAGTAGACTAGTTTGGACATCATTCAACAACTGTGGGCTAAATATAATAGGGTACTGGGTGTTTCTTAACTGCAGCATACCTCTACATTCCTTAGATCTGTCTTGGAATCGCAAATAACTACTTGATCAGAAGTCCAGTGACTGCTGTGCAAACTAAAGCCCAGTTTCCTTGTGCTGAATAATATTCCACCTTTCTTTCATAAAGTAGCTTCCTTTTGAAGGCATATTCCTTTTACACTCCCCTTCCAAAAATTCATATTAATTTGGAGGGATGCCTTCATTACAACTTTCCACAATAATGCAAAACAAGTTGAAGTCAACAACATTCTATTTTCATCCCTATAGTCTTCTCACTTCTGTACCCATTAGATCATAGGTAGTAATGCACAGGCAATACCCTTCTTTCTATCAGTACGTTTCTTTAGCTCAGCTTCATTTCTGCTTTCTTTTGTCCCTATTTTATTAAAAAGATCATTATAAACAGCTGCATATGGCTAATGTGCCAAATCCATCTAACCTAAGAAATGTGACATAATGACTAAACAAATTAAACAAAACAGTCATGGTATAAGTGACTGAATTTCAGACTGTGAAAATATTAAGCAGATGTAATATACAACTAAAAATACTAACGTGAAACACTAACCCATTGAAAAAAAAAATCATCTACTGTTCCTGATATTTGTATAAAATGAAAACGATGGAAAGGCATATCAATATGACCAAGACTAATTGAGTTCTGCAGATGTTAAACATTACCTGTCTATAATGCTGCAAATGACACTGTTCAATTAACCCTCTCAAGCGATTGACAACTGTGGCAGAAGAACTGCACCAAAAGTGCTCTCAGTTATAGATGGTTAGTAATCACAAATGCATCTTCTGGTCTAATCTTGGAATGTACACACACTGGTCTCTTCTTTTCTAGTTTGATGGGTGCTTACATTGTGTAGCAGTTACAACAGGTATATCTGAGATGACTAGTAATAATTGGATCCATTCTTTCTTAGCAAAAGAAATAAGCACAAGGTGAAAACCAAAAAGTGAAAGTTCAAAACATCATGGCATGTTCTTCCTATTTACTAGGGAACCCAAATACAAATTCATTTTACCTGCTTTTGACTTATTTTTGCGCGTCAGGCTTTTGTGAAATCTTTGTGATTTATGATTGTGATAAGCTTTGCCTTTGGTAACAGCAGTATAACCCAGTTCTAAGATTTGTCTGGTAATCTGGTAACCATCATATGCTAATAAAAGCCACTGATTTTTCTCAGTGATGTACATTTTCCAGGACTTTAACTTCAGTAGTATAAATTTTGCCTGAACAAATTGGCTTGAAATACTTGATCTACAGTATGCATGTACTGCCTTAGCTGCTAATGGGTGATATCTAATTGTGACTTAGTTAATTGTCCATAGCCCACAGTAAATTTGCAATCTAGAAAATGTTTGCACAGTACGTATTTAGTCTTTTAAGGGTTATAAGGGTTGCCAGGAATTGAGAGGGTGTTCTATAGTTTAGAAGGAGTAACAGAGGGTGTGAGCTGTAATTAGTACACAGATTTATGCTTGGTAGAGCACTTTTTTAAACACAGGCATTCAAAGGATTTTAAGTCAGTGGTATCAATGGATAAGGATGATACAGATCTGCAAGGGTATTTGTATTTTTTGACTTCCAGGCTCTGAAACTGAATAGACAATTGCCTGTTAGGCCAGAACATGGTACATAGATGAGTACCTTTTTTTTTAACTGATAATGCTTTGAGTTTGTTTTATGACAGTTTATATTCAGCTATGCATAATGGGAGCTTATCAGAGTAGCATAACAGAGATACATGTGTAATGATACATATGATGTAAGTTTCACAACACATCCATAAACGTTAATGATCTACTTCTAGATTATAAAGGCCCAGTCCCCATCCTTAGATGGTGTCGCTGTCATGAAACAATGAATTTTATATCCTCTTTCTTCCTAAATGTGCTACCTAATGTGTTTATTTATGTTCTACACCTGGACAGGAAGAGAAATACCTCAATACTGAACACAGCATGAGTAGAGCTTTAATATCTTATGTGATTATCCTTCCAAAAAGAAAAAGATGTAATGTTATTTATCAATGGACATATACATATATATGTTTACTTACTAGGCAGAAGCTGAAAACAATGCTTTATGCAACACGGGATGGAGAAAGATACCAGCGCAGTAATAATTAGTGGAGAAAGCTGCCCCATAAATATGGCTGTATAGCGCCCATAACTATTAGTTACTTTGTATTTCACTTCACTTGGAAGACTTTGTTTTTTTTTATTCATAAATCAGAAATGTTAGAAATGTTAGAAAATATGAACAAGTGCTACCAAGGACTGGATTTTCTTTCCATTGTTATTTATATGTTTGCCTATATCCAGAATACTGATGAATTGTTCAAAGCTATTACTGAGCCGTTGATCATAGGATCATAGGATCATCGGAGGTTACTAGTCTAACAGCCCCAGGGCTGTTACAAGCCTAGCCAAGTTCACTTAATGTTACCAAGGATGTCTGGTTCAAGCCGACACTAAAATCAGCACCTATTGCCTCTGTCCAAGAGAGACACAGGTGGAACCCCTGTGGTGAATTTTTGGTTATCCATCCAATATTCCAAATTACTCTTAAATAGGGCCAACGAGGGGCTTTGCTTAACATGAATAGGAGGGTTATTCCAAAAGTGGAGCAACCTCTGTGAGTCAAATCTGTCTCTCCAGCAAATTCTGTTACTGTCACATACCAGGCTAAGGTTCTTTGAGCGAGTGACCTGTGTGCTATTTAACTTGTGAATGTGCAGCATTTCCAAAAAAGTGAGTGACCCGTGTGCCACTTGACTTGCGAATGTGCAGCATTTCCATCAAAGACGAGTCAGGGCTTGCTCTATATGCAAGGCACAGGTCACCTCTGAGCAGTCTGTATAACACATAATAAAGTGACAATAATTTTAGACTGTCCGCATAAGACGGATCTTGAAGACTCTGAATTTTCGTTGTATGGAACCTCTGTGGTCTCTCCAATTGCTGCAGGAATTTGGAAAAGAACATACCAAAGGGAGTGTTGCACTCTATTATTGGCCTGATGAGGGAAGAATACAGGGTTATAACCTCTTTTTTGCTATAGGCAATGTCCTTACTTATGAGATGAGCAATATAAAATGCCCTTCTTACCACTGTGGAGACATGGTGATCTATGTTAACTTGTGTGCCCAGATCTCTCACCACTGACTGATGTGGTAGCTTGCAGGAACATCACCCTTGCTGAAGGGGGTGATTATGCATTTTTTTGCATTAAGTTTAAGACCATGATTTTGGCACCAGTAATTAGTCTGCATAACACCTTCTTACAGCATGTTGACATCACTAGGGGTTGCAATGATCATTCTCAGTTTGTAGTCATTAACAAACTTTCTCAGCCACAGTCCTTTAGTTTTAGCCTACACTTCAGAGAAGTATATTCTGAACAGTTTGTTCCCAGAACCGATTCCTGTGGAAGACCATGGGATAAGGGTCTGCTGGAGGAGGTGGAGTCCCCTATTTTGACCATATGAGTTCTATCATTGAGCCCAGTTCACAACCCACTTAGAAATATATGTGTTGATATCCAGATGGGTGAGTTTATAAATTATGCCTGAGGGGGGATTGTGTCAAAGGCCTTGGCTAAGATCAGGTAGGCTATATGCACAGATCTGCCCTCATCTAAGGCTTTGGTGACTGTCTTGAAGAAGTCCACCAAGTTTAACAGACATGTTCTCCTCTTGACAAAGCCAAGCTGGGTTGGGTAGAGCATTTGGAGATTTCCAATATATTTGTTAATAATGACCATGATGATTCATTCCATGGCTTTGCAGATAAGGCTGGTCAGGCTAATGGGTCAATAATTCCCCCATGACTTTGCAGATAAGGCTGGTCAGGCTAATGGGTCTCTAGTTCCTGGGGTCTGTGTATGCACCCCCTTTGTGCAAAGGGATGATGGTAGCTGTTTTCCATTTCATTGGAACAAAGTCAGTGCTTAGACTGTGATTGAAAAGTGTGCAAATTGTTGATAATAATTCCAGTTTTATCCCATGTACAACATAACCTAGGATGTTGTCTGATCCCACAGAGGCTGTGTTTTTAGCCTGGGAAAGGGCATTTAAGACCTGCTTTTCAGAGGTACTAGGAAGGGAACAGGTATACGGAATGCTTTGGGGTATATGTGGTAGAGACAGGGGAGAGAAATTTTTACTAAATCTGTCAGCCAGCAGGTTTGCTATATCCACATGTTCTGTATATGTAGTACCGTTAACTATGAGTTCAGCACAAATCTGGGCCTTACCTTTGAGGTTACTGATGTAACTAAAAAATGCCTTGTCATTACCCTTAGCTATGGGAGCTAATTTAGATTTGTAGGTAGCTTCAGGGGACTTCACTAGGAGACTTATTTACTTGTTTAAGTTGAGGAGAGAGTGTTTCCAGTTTTGAGACCGTTCCTTCCTGCTCTTATACAGCAATTTCATTCTCCTGTTTTATAGCCTATTAATGGCAGTTGTCTATCAGGCAGATTTGTGTTTTTTTGAAGATCTTGTTTTGGTTCTATGAGGTACAGCAGAGTCAATACAATTGTACAGGTACTTCTATAAAGCATTGGTGTATACCCCAGCATAAGTGTCTGATCCATCAGTAGGGGATGGGGCTATGAAGCTATTTATGCTATCAAGTAAGAGGGTATAATTGGCATTGGAGAAGTTTTTTAGTTTAGTTATTGCTAAAGGGGGTCTTGTGTTATAGTTACTTCTAGTGAGACTGATTTGTGGCCAGATCTCACCAGGGATGGCCACACACTGGGGGTGGTGCAGCGGTGTCCCATGTTGGTGAGCACCAGGTCTAGGATGTTTGAGCCACTTGTGGTTGTGTCAATCAACTGGTCCAGGGTATTGGAGTTAACAAAGTCCAGGAACCTTTGGGCACGTGAGCTAGAACACATATAATTTACCCATTCTGTGGACGGGTAATTAAAGCTACCCAAAACCAGTGTTTTTGGTTGTATCTTGACTGACTGAAGTAGATCCAAGTAGGCTGAGTGGATGTTCTGATTCATGGAGGGGGTTCTATAGCTGACAATGACCTGAAGAAGGGTCTTACTTACAGTCAATTTCACCTGAAGTAATTCAATGGAATCATGCTGTTTAACCAGTCTAGAGGTGTGTTTATCTTTAATGAGTATTGATGCACCACCTACTTTAGTTCTCACACCTTCAGTTTGTGGTCTGAATGAGTGGAAGAAAATGTAACCTGTTATAGCTGGGGTGTTGTCCGCAGCCTTAAACCAAGTCAGAGTGATTGCACAAATGTCTGCATCTTCCAGGGTGATGACTGCTTCCAGTAAGTGCAGTTTTTGGTTTAGACTCGTAGCGTTTGGCAACATAACCTTGAGGTTGGTTTTAGAATGTTCTATGCTATTCATTACCATCTACTGCTGAATTTTTCTTCATTATTGACTACTGTTTCATTTTGTTTGTTCATTGCTATAAGAATGTACATGTTTCTGCTTACGTGTACATTTCTGACTGCTACTTAGCTTTGCCTGAATTTTCCTGACTGCTAATCAAGTCAACAATAGATGGTATGTGAAGCATGTTTTGTAAACACCTGTGTAGTTGGCTTAAACTAACATGGCAGTTTTATGGCTGTTTTGTCCATGACAAAATTTGAACTTTCTTTAATCATTTTTATGTATTTTTCTGTTATTACTAATTTGCTCTAAATGCATTTGGTGTTAACATATGTGTTCCATAGAATGCCTTTATTCATGGTATGTTTTCTAAACATTTCCTGCTCTGTCGCCAGATGAAGATAAGCCTAACTTGATTTCAAAGAGCATCAAATAAATGAATAAATGAACAAGTAATAAATGAAAAAAACACAACAGACCAACCAAATAAATAAACAAATGTACTAAAGCAAGGTTGGGCATTCATGACACACACAGTATTCCCAGAAACACACAATCCACAGATTTATTATATGCAAGGTCCCTAAACATATTGTATTGCAATGCATTGCACCATGTCTATACTGCACTTCATGATAAACAATAAATGCTTTGTGACTACCATTAGGGTGCACTGCTTTGTCATAACATACAGCTGCACAGTCTCCAGCTGTACATCTTTTTGTCCACATAACAATCTAAAACGATGTTCTTGATGCAGCTTTCTTTCAGTATAAGTGGTTTGCATGGCACAACCATAAATGTGCCTTTCAGCTATCAGAGAAATGTAGACACTCTCATCAAATCATAATTCAGGATCAAAAACATATGTTCTAATGATACATATGCAGGTTGGAGAGTGCAAAGGTATACATGAAACCCATTGAACAAGCTATTCTTTACCTCCATTCCCTCTCACTATAATGTGGCCATCGAAATGATACAGCTATGAAGATTCTCTGTATGGGATTCTCCAGGCACATGGATTCTGTACTACAGTGTTTAAAACTTCCAATACACAGGGATGCAGATAGCATAAATTCATGTGCCATAGATATCTGTATAATCTGCTGTCTACAAACAGTGTTTGTAGTGCCTTGTAACAGTCTGTATGGTACTTTGCACAAATTACACATTCTTTGACTGTGTAGAAATACCGTCTGTCATTGCTCTGCTAATGTACAGCTTAAATAGTATACGTAGTTTTCAGTGCATGGTATAGCTCACAACTGGATTTGCAAATAGCTTGTGGTACATCACATCACAGTCAGCAGAGATATGTCTGCATACATTTTGCTTACGTGTAACATGCTATGACACAGCTGCCACAGATATAGACTGTCTGGTACTAAGATATCAGATAATGTATTACTTCACAAGAAATATTCTGGATATCATTATGCTGTGTCTTTTGTGCTCTGTCTAATATGAGGATGCATCCTACTCCATATCTTCTAACTCATCATGTTTCATAAGTTCTACATCTCTGACAACATTAAATTATCTGAGAGATGCTGTCCTATAGTCTATGCATCATCACTTTGAACTGCTTGTGAAAGAGAAATATGTTATGGGCTTTATTAAGATTATTTGCAGATGTGCAACCAATTCATACTTTTTGGAGATGAAACACTTGCTCTTTGACATACCTCTCAATATTCAAGTGCAAGAAATCTGGACAAAGCCAAAAATAATGGGGAACAAAGGCCCAAACTCAGGGGCAAATTTTAAATATCACTCTTATAAAAGTAGAAAGTTGCTAGAAAACAGGTTTTCCATCTGAATGCATTTGCTTAAAATATGAATTTTGAAACTGAAATGCGCGTCATTATTTATGGGCTTCAATCTTCAATAATTTGCCAGAAAAGCAAACATTTTATGAAGAACAGACTAAAAATATGAAGCAAAAATCTGGACATTCTATAAAAATCTGGACAGTTGAGAGGTATGCTCTATGACAGTCCAAGTTTAACTCTGTCATCAGCTAGCACTGCTGAAGTTATCAGGTATAACCTGTGTAATGGAGAAGTGATTATGTAAGGTCATTTAAGCAGACATTGCATGTGGTGTTGCTTCATATTTTTGTAGCTGCTGAGATATATATGGAACATGATACAGTGTCTTCTGTCTTCAGCGCATTCATATTAATAAAAAGGACTGTGTAACATTCCACGGGTGCTTTCTTTACAAATCTGAGGAAGCTATGGAGATTGCAAGGGGTGTATAACAAAAGACTGGGGATGATATCACTAACGATGGGTGATAAACATTGTGCCCACATGTTAGCTCCATGCTACACTGAGGATCCTGTTATTCTCTATAATGCATACATGATGGAACCATATTTATTTATTTATTTTTATTATTTATTTTACATTTGTTTACCAGGTTAGTCTGACTGGATATATGTCCATTTCCATTGGAGGCCCGGGGAGAAAAGCTTCACATAGACAGACTTACATAGATTACACAGAAGTTAGTAAACAATTATAAAACCAAAGTGATTATATGCAACGGCTTAGTAGTGTTCCCTAGTAGGGACTCACAATTGTCATGGACAGACACAATTAAAACTAAGAGACATCAGATTGGAAGCAGAGCTTGGTGACGTAGTTACAAGTTTTGATAATTACAGAATATGCTTTCAGTTTATAACTTAATCAGGGTTGGTACATGGGCATAGCCAATTCACGTTGAGATACTGTTTGAGGTTTTTTTTGAAGAGACTTTTGGAGGATTGTAGGGTTATATAGTTTGGCAACAAATTCCAGGTTTTGCCAACAAAGTTGGAAAACAGGAATTCACCAATAGAGTTATTGGCTTTGTGGGTTTGGACAAGTAGTTTATCGGCTGACCATAGGGATCTCAGGTTGCTATATGGCTTAATAATATTTTTAAGTGAGGGGGTATCCTCAGGGTGGTACAAAAAAGTTTGTGTGCTATTAAGAGTTGATTGAAATGAATTAAGCTGGGCAGTTCTAGCCACTCTAGTTGTTTAAGGTTCTGGCAGTGGTGGGTTCTATAGGTGGAGCCAGTGACAAATCTGGCAATATGATTGTAGCTATGGGACAGTTTACCTAGTTCAGATTTGTTGAGGTTTGAGAGTACAGGCGAGGCATACAAAAGAATACAGAGTAGGTGTTATCGGCCAATTGCAGTCCTAGCCAGTGGGGTTAAAAATGTCTTGTTTCTATACAGTAATCCAAGCTTCTTACTGATGGTCTGTATGGTTTTGTTGACCTGTAGATCAAATTTGAGATTATTGTCTATGATAACCCCTAGCAGTTTGGTGTGATGATCTGGGGAAATAGTGGTACCATTGTTAGATGTAACAGAGAATGAAAGTATGGTAGATCTACTAGTGGGGGAGAAGAGTAGAAGTTTAGTTTTATTGGGGTTCAGAAGTAGGCGTTGGTTGGTGAGCCAGTTCTCGATAGTGCTAAATGTATTTTGGGTTAATATTTGCAGTTCGGATGGGGAGGTGGCTAAGCAGATCAGAGTGGTATCATCTGCATATTGAATGCAGGTAGCTTTAGGGATAGTAGTGTGAAGGTTGTTGATAAAAATAGAGAAGGGTAGTGGACCTAGTATGGATCCTTGAGGGACACCAAGTGTGAGAGGTAGCTGGCTGGAGAGTTTGCCCTGCCATAGTACCGCTTGTTGTCTACCAGTCAGGTAGAACTAGAACCGCTGGATAGCAGACTTGTTGAGTGAAATAGATTGTAGTGAAAGAATGAGAAGTTCATAGTTGACCATGTCAAAGGCTTTTGATAGGTCAAGAAAGAGGGCGGAGGTTAGCCTATTGTCATTCCTGTTTTGTTTTATGGCAGTAGTAAAGGAAAGGAAGGCTGAGGTGGTGCTGTGGTATGGCCTGAAAAAATGCTGGAAGTTGGATAGTAAGTTATTCTGTGTAAGGTATTGCATTACTTGCTTGTGTACACATTTCTACATTATTTTGGCTAGTGGGGAAAGAATGGCAATGGGTCTATAGTTGGATATGTCTGAGGAGCTACCATTTTTATGGAGTGGGATGATGTGAGATATTTTCCAGAGGGAGGTGATTGCGTTTTTGGATAAAGTTCTGTTGATGAGGATAGATATGGGATATGCAATGGCATCTGCAGCTATTTGTAGGTATTCTGCAGGGAGGAGGTCAGCAGCGATGGTGGTAGGTTTTATTTTTTTAGAAGTGATTTGATAAAACTAGTGGATATGGGTTGGAAGTTAAATGCGGGGTGATTATTGGGTAGATTATGTATGTGGTTAAGTTAGTAGGGGATAGTTGACTTGCTACGGATTGGATTGTTTCAGAGAAAAAGTTATGAAAGGTGCTAGCTATGGTCGTGTGGGTGTAGTTTACCGGGGTTGGGGTGGTGAAACAACCTGGACGAAGTAGTTGATTTAAGCCTGCCCAGAACTATCTTGTGCAATAAATAAAATAAAATAAATACAACTCTAAAATCTGACAGAAATAATGTGAAGGAATAAAAGTCTTAGGAAAAGATACAGTTGTTGCTTGTTTCAAATGTTCAAGAACAGCAGAGTGACAGATTGTGCAGTTGTAGATGTGTTGAGTGGTTTAACTGCATATAGGGAGTAGTGAATTTTGGGAATATAGGATGTGAATTATTATATCATGTGGCATCAGAGTCTGACATTTTATGGGAATGAGAAATAATTTCTTGTTAGGCAGTTTTCCTGAAACAAAGCATTGGATAGAATGGATTTGTTGAGGATGGATGTAATTAGTAGGTAGGTGGTTATCTGAGTGATATTAGAAGCCATTCATTAAAAAAGAATACTTCTTTGAGGTCTAATAATTTACAGTCATTTTTAAATGCAGCAACCTTTTCAAACAGTTTCTATTGTAATAACTATAACAAAACTAAATTGGCTTTTCTGTTTTCTATGTTCATTTGTGTTACAGTCCACAGTGGTGTTAGACTTTTATTTGAAAAGTTTAATATTTGCTGTCCATATTGTTTAACTCAACTCTGTGCTTTTAGTCAGAAGACAGGGTAGATCACCCATCAGGCATAAATAAATTATATCAGGCATATTCTCAGCTTTTACTCCAGTGTTATTTATACATCCAAAATTAATTTTGAAAGGGGGCCACATTAGGAAAACTTTGTTAGTGCTGGTATTATTAACAAAACTTGTCAAAAATAGTTTCCAGTTGGAGCCAAAGTTTGATAAATTTTAAGCATCCCTCCAAATTCTGGACATTTGAGAGGTATGTATCAGATAACTATACCATTATCTCTTCAGCACAATACTGTTTTCTGAGGTAGAATAAATGTATAATACAGTTTATAAAAGAAAAATAAGACTACTGTGCAATCCAGTGAAGACTATTTTGTATGATAAAAAAAACTGATGTAGTATATTGTTTTCATAACAGCTCTTTAATATGATTTCTCTAGGGTCAGCCCCTGCACCTCTAGGCTTATTCAAGCTTTTTGAAATTGTTCATAGGCTGATGACTGACAAAATAATCTATGATGGTCTTTAAGTTTAAAACTTCATGATAGGAAGCCTGTCATATTCATGGTACAGAGTTTACCCATAGCCTGTGAAACCTGTGATGTGCATCTTCAGGCAAGGGGCACATGAATGAAGGGTATGAACTCCTTCTTTATTTATTTCTTTCCTTTTGCTTAATTGTTTTCATTGGTTTAGCATATATGCAATATATACAAATAAATGAAAAAATTCCATATCACATACTGTTGCATAGTGGCAGAAATACATTAAATCATCAATATAATCCAGTATAATTAACTAATTAATTATATTGGTCTTTCAATAGCAACATTTCAAGGTTATCCCAACAACTAGATGTCTTAATATGATGTACAGACCTTATTCTAATCACTTCTTTTTTAATTTTAGATAACACTGTTGTTAAATTTAGAAATTCTTTGAATGCAGAGACTGAATTTTTTTCCATTTTTTTGTAATATTTTTTGCTAGCTACTGCCAGGAGATTCTACATTTTTTGTTGCTTAGGTTTTACAGATAATGGCTAGCGAACATGCATTAATAATTTTGATATAGTTAAAGAACACTTATCCAACCACTATCCTTTAAAAAAATACTTATCACTTCCCAATAAACTTTTAATTTGTTACAATCCATAAACATATGTGTCAATCAGCTTTTACATCCGTATTGCATATCTAACAAACTGAAGAAGTCAGGTTACTAAATTTGGAAATTTTATAAGGAGTAACACATACTCTATGCATATATTTCCACATACAAATTTGCCAGTATAAACTTGAAGTTGTTTGGCTTAGTTAAGCGGCACAATTGTATTCTTATAATCAACTAAGTAGTTTAATGCACTACTACTTAAAAAATTCAAAGCTTTGTATCAAAGTTATTATTATTATTATTATTATTATTATTATTATTACTATTATTTATAATGACCTTATATAACTTGGACAGATTTCCTTTGTAGGTTAATTTGCCTCCAGTAATACAACCATATAGTCATATAATGGAGGGATAATGTTCTGATCCTTTTCACTCATGTTACTTATAAAATCATCTAATTTCTTTCTAATGAATAGTATTAGTTGATTAAGAGATTAATCCAATTTATAACCTTTTATTATATGTTCTGATGACTTATCATTCCCTTTTTCAAAGCAATGATACCATAATATTAACCCAATTCTTTGTAATATAGTCAATTCCACAGTGATCTGAGTTTCTACACATCCAGAGGTGTATGCAATGATAAAGTACAACAATTTCCATTTTAAAAGTAATGGGATTTTATAAACATATTTCTCAACTTTTTTTTAAGATTGATTTCATATATGAAGAGTCCAAGCAATATAATGAATTTCCTTCTAAAATATGTTTTATTAACTAAATGAAGTGATTGTTATATACTTTTAACTTATCATATTTAATAAACCTATATGAATTTAATATAATATGTTCCAGAATGATTTTCCACTGAATAGTATAAGTTGAGTCTAGCCATAATATAGTAGAACTAAAATTTGGAGTAATGGAGTAAGATTCTATATCAGGAACGCTAATACCACCATACTCCCAAAGTCTAATATGGTTTCTATAAGCAATTCCTGGCTTTTTAGGATACTAAAAAAAATGAAGTCAATATTTATTCCATTGTCTTTAATAATATCTTATCAGGTATTTAAGATATTTAATGTAATATATAGATAATCTTAGGTAATATAAACATTTTACCAAGGACTAGCTTATCTTTGAAAGTCAAAAACATTCATTCCATTTTTAATAAGGAATAGCACTTCCTCAATTATTTTTCTCTAGATTGCAATTAATAATATTACTCACGTCTTGATAATTGATATTCCTAAATATTTAAACTATTGCCCTTCCCAAGTACACATATATATATATATATATATATATATATATATATATATATATATATATATATATATATGTATACATACACATTTTGGTCCCCTACAGATGCTCAAACTTCCAAAAGGCTGACTTTCATATGGCTGAGACCATAGGATCGACTTTTGGAAATTCAAACATTCTGAATGCACAGCACCCTATAGTGCGGAATGGAAAAATTTCCATTTTCCGCACTGTAGTGCGATCTCGAAGTTGGTATATTTAAATAGCAGAGGGTAATGTGTAGATAAGTTTTTGTTTTTTGTTTTGTTTTTTTTTTTGTACATGTTCGAAATTTCAAAAGTCGAACATATGGTCTCGGCTATATGGGTTTCAGCTTTTTGAAATTTCGATCATGTATGGTAGACCCATATATATATATATATATATATATATATATATATATATATATATATATATATATATATTTATACATATTTTTTTTTTAACTTATTATCGATTCTCGGCATGGCTTGGGAGTGCCTTCTGTGTGGAGTCTGCATGTCCTTCCCGCAGTTGGGTAGCGTTAAAAAGACATGCGTGCGTAAATGGGCATGCCTTCATTGAAGGTTGGGCGTCGAGCTGGCACCTCAGCGTTTGGTAAAAATCTACTTCCAATCATTAGCAGACCAGAGTTCCGCTGTGGCGACAACTTACCGGGAAAAATCCGAAAGACAAACAACATCTAGTAACTGAATTATCACTATGGTTATTATTACATTTCAATAACAATATTTCTTGAAACATTTCAATTTCCTCTTTATTTCTTCAATTGAGTCATGAGGTCCCTTATAGTTAATAAAACATCATCTGCAAAAAGCTGTATTTAGGTTGAAAATCCTGATTAATTGAAAAATCATTGATTTTATCATTGTTTCTTATATTATTATCTGAGGGGTCAATCACTAATGCAAGTAATAAAGCAAACAATATACATCCTTGTTTTATACTTTTGTTTAAGGTAAACCTTTGATACATATAAGATCTGATTTTAATATATGCTTTAGAATCCCTTTATAGATTTCTTAATATTCCAGTAAATTGTTCTAGAAGTGCAAATGCTTCCAAAGTTTTAAACAGTTCCAATCTACAGACTCAGATGTTCTTTCAATATCTAAACTAATTAGATCAATGTTTTGTTCAAACTTTCTGCTAAATCCAAAGTTATTACCCCTTTTGATATTGTCATAAATTAATCTATTAATTATAAATCCTTTTTGATCTGTATTAATTAATCAACTATACATTTTAATCTTATTGGGAAAATGGAAGCAAATACTTCATAATCTACTTTTAATAATGATATTGGTCTATCTTATGCAACTAACATTTTATCCTTTCCTTGTTTAAGTGTAGATGAAATTACAGAAAGTTTTCATGGCAGAGGAATTATTTTACTACTCTAGATTATCATGAAAACTGCTCTCATTAATTCTAAAACATTTAATGGAAGCAGATTCTATAGTTCCATACTGAAACCACCTAATCCTGGAGCTTTGCCGTTTTTATTTATTTATTTTTTTAAACATCTTTAGTTTCAATTAAGGTAGTAGTTTTAATACGTTTATTCAACAGTGTGATTTACTGATCATTTAATGTATTTGTAATATTCTTCTTTAAATACTTTTCAGTTTTCCAATCATAAAAATTATTATTTTTATTTTTGTAATGAGTATTTCTCATGTCATGCAATATTACTTTCATATTCAAACCTTGCACAGCTTCATATGATGTATACCCATTAATCCTGGCCATAAGTAAAATGTAATGCTACAGAACAATAGGATTTTCTTGCTAAATGTTATGACCCTATACAATTCCTGTAGCTTCTTATACTCCTAAGTATTCTATCTTAATTTGAAATGATAAAAAAGAGAGAGAAAAATGTGGTCTGCACCAGGGAACTAGCTTGTATTCTTTTATTAAAAACAAAAAATAAACTCTTTCATCCAACTCTGTGGACTTCCTCAAAATAAGAAAATCATGTAACACAATCTATTTAAAATATTACCTAAACACCACCAAATGGACTTCTATTGGATAATTAGCTTATCTGTGACAGTTACATAATTAACAAGTTGAAGTCCTATATTCATTCACACAATAAAAACTAAATGTGTGTAGAAATATACAAGCAAAGGTAAAAAAATTAGTTAAAATTATTATGAATATGGTTGGGATGATTAGTTTTTAGCTGCAAATAGTTATAAATGTTGAAACCATTAAATACAGATGAATGAGAAATATATTAACTGTGAAAAGATAAGTAATTTAATATATTCAGAAACACCTGCAATGCCACTGCATAGTGCTGAATATCAAAGATTTTGTAATATAGTGTACCCCCAATGCAACTTAAGTATGGAATAGGACCAAAATGATTCTGTTAACCTTAGAAAAGGGCTGTGTTGGAAATTATATAATCTATATAAGTGGCAGCCACCTTGCTACCAAACTGTAATAAAGTGTTCATGCTACTGGCAGTCACACAATGTGACAAGCACAGTAAGGTAGCATATTTGAGGCTATGTGCATTAACAGCCATGACAAAGTACCTCATAGTTGTGACATACGCAATGTGCACAGAGAACCAGCACAACAAATTGCCAACTCAGTTCATCATATAAATGGGAAGGAGAATGGGAGACAGGAAAGGCAGCAAAGAATAATGGGTTTGAGGTGGCCTAATGGTTAAGGTGTTTACCCAAAATGTAAGAAGTCCAAGGTTTAATTCTCATCTAGGGGAATTGGTTAGGCTTAAAATCATCCACAAGAACAACCAGTGTAGTATTTACCTATGACCACAAAGGAGCATAGCACAAAAGTAACTTAAAAAAAATATATAGGGTTAAAGAAAGGTATAGTCTTTGTATTAGACCAATTTTACTTTCTTAAAGAAGAAAGTTGGATGGGGATAGTAACACCAAGTTGGTTTGGGAGAGAAAGGGAAAAGATGAAAGGTAATAAAAGCAGACAAGCAGATAGAAAATAAAGGCATAGACAGACAGAGGTGGTATGGCAACAAAACGGTGGACAACAGTACAAGGATACATACAGATAGAGGGAGGAAGATTGGCGATGGTGGGACTAGTGTACAAACAGGGTATAGAGAGTGATGTATAAGGAAGTTGACATCCATGATGGAAGATAGAGTGGCTACACCTTGTCTGCCTGCCAAGCCCAAAGGAGAACCCATCCAGATGACAGTCACCTCCATGGCTGATGTCAAAGGCAGGCTCTTACCCCAGCAGCCAAATGGTCAGGGATAAGCTGTCACACAACTCTATCAGCCATAGTAGGAAATTCTCCATTTCCCATATGTGGGAGTTCACTTACCAGAAATCCTCATTCATAATTTGAAACTATGCCTGATGCTGAGTGACCAAGGTGGATCTTTCTGGGCCACTTTCATATGATGAGCTTCCACCTCCTCATGAGAGTTGGCAACGTGACCATCAGTGAACTATGTTACCTTCTACAGGGTTCCCATCATCCACCTGCTGCAAGGCAGGATTAACAACCATTGATGACCCAGCACCGGGCATGCAGTTTGGAGTACACTACCGTTGCTCCACAATTTGCACCACAGCTCCACATGAAGAAGCAATAAACAAACTGAAAAAAGAAAAAAATGCAGCTGATTACTACAAGTGTATAACAGATGTGATTCAATTATGTGCAGCACAAATGGGCATCATATACATTCAACATTTCCTGGACAGGTCTCTGTGATGGGTGATCCCCTTGGATGCTGTAAAACAAAACAAAGACTATTCAATATAAAGTGGTCCTGCAAACAGAAGGCAAGAATATCAAAAAGTAATAATCAGAAAATATACTGTAAAAGCCTGAATACAATTATTACTGTAAAATATTACCTCACTTTTCCTGTTCTCTGCCTCCTACTGATTAAGCAAATCAGGATAGTACTTCCACAGCTTGTTTAGAAATGCATGGAATGCTTACCAGAGTTGCTGATACTTATGTCATAATTTACTGTCCTGCCATGATGGTGGCAAGCATTAATCATATATAATGGAGGCCATCATATTGGCCCATCCAGCAGTCCTAATAGTACATACAAAATTATTTTTGTCTACTTGCTTCATCAAGCAAAAGCATGACTGAATCCAGCAAATGAAGAGAAGATGTCTACTGAAAAGGGCAAAATGTGGAGCAAGATGATAGACACATATTCGTGTGCACACCTTTTTGATACTATGTGATATGAGTTTTTGGACAGCAATAGTACACAATGAAAAGTAGCATTAGCACAGAGAGTTGACACAATAGGTATTGAAGAGTCCATGCATGAGCGCAGTGTGCACAACTTCTAGTCTGTCAGTCAGTAGGATCAAGTAAATGAGCATTGTCTGGGTATGATACTGCAAAGTATTATAATAGGGATTCAGAGACAAGTGGGCTAAATGACTGTATTAGCATAATCACCACACCACCAAACCCACACAGCAAGATGAAATGTGCAATCAGCACAATGAAGGAGGTCATGCTATGTTAAGCAAATAATGAACAGGAAGTTAAATGAGAAGTGTTTATAGTTCGATAGAGGCTTACTGAAATGATAAGACAATTAGTATTATATTTCAGAACTGAAATTTGCATGTCAACATCATTACACAGGGATCCTGAAAGATGTTCTTAAATGGATTTTTTGAAGGCCTAAGGAATGGCCTATTTTTTTTTTTTTTTTTTTTTTTTTTTTTATTACTTTGCAAAGCAAGTGGCTCAAAATAACTGGATCCAGTCTCAAAAATGTGTGACTGTGCTGACAATGCCCAAACTGAAGTTGAAGAACACAATGCAAGAAAAATGTCCTCCAAAGTTTAGCAGGTTAGCGTATTAGCATATAGGTAATTGCTGGAAGGTAGTTAGTAAAGTGCCAGTAGTCAAGCATCCATTTAAAAAGTCACTGTAGATACTCCATCTTCTTAAACTAATGCATTTTTGTACCTTAATGTGTTAGTGACTGTGGCAAGCTAACCATCTTACTATTGTTACTAAAACACAAAGCTACTGAAACCATTCACTTATGAAGGTGCAATATCATACCTGTTTATATAAATGAATTCCAGTGCTGTACTCATGTCCCATCAGCAGCTGCATATCATGCTCCTTAACAGCTTGTATTCAGGGCAGAAGCCCCCTTATCCCTTCTATAGTTATGGGTCTGACATAAGTGTATACGTCTTGTTATGGGCCAAGAGAATGGCATCAGCTGGAAAAGTTTATCATCCTGGGAGCACTGGAGTGTTGCAGGACATAAATACTATGGGAGCTCAGAACAGGACAGTAGTTCAGGTTTTCTGCAAAGTCACCAGTATGATTCTACATGTCAAAACTGGGGTAATTGAAATCTCCATGGACATGTCTATTACAGGAGGTGTTGTACCAAGCATTTCCCAGAAGTGGAAGAGTTCCTTAAAATCCTGTCTGTATCAAATGAGTGAACTCTTAATATCCAGAGATGGCTTGGTGTGGAAGTTGAGTAGGCAATGCTGCAGATTAGTAAATTAATGTACATTTCCAGTTATATGCTGTGTAAAGGGATTATTCCACTGTTCTCCTGGTGCATTGGGGCTGCAACTGTCAAAGCTTATACCATATGATGCCTGTGTGTATGTTATTTATATATCTGGCCTACGGCAGTCGGTGCACTACAGGTTGTGGCAGTGGAGTAGGGAAACATACTTTCCAACACTACCACATATATGTTATCTTTATGGTTTGCATTGTTGGGGTCCAGCACAACAGGTTGTCACATGAATGACCTCAGCATGTCACCAGTAGCTGATGATGATGACATTGTGCAAATTGCACAGTTAGATGACACAGTGATATTGTCAGTAATGCTAACATTTTAGAGATAGCACATAATATCACATATGAGCTGATAGTGGCGAGGCAGGCTGAAACTCAGCTATTGTATATGTTTAGCTTCAGATGTGTTATCACCCAGGCTATATAGCAGTCACCATCATGGGCAGCATCCATCAGTTACATTGTCTCTGACGTGCATGCATATATCATAAGGGAGATGTGTGAAGCTGACCACCATGACTACAAGTCATTTTTTTAACCTTGATACCATAATTTTCCATCAATAAATGGATGAACAGGTCAGTGATGCAGACACAGATCAACATTACAATCACAATGATAGAGTGAGCTGCATGGCTTACATGAAAATGTGCAACCAATAGAGGAAAGGCCGGAAGGCTTACAGTTCATGCAGACTGATTAACCCTTAGGCCTGGAATAAAAAGGCCTGCCTAGGGCATTAGTGGCCAAATGGCACACATTGGACCATCCATGAGGATACTGGCAAATGTCCACCTTGGCACTGCAAGGGACAGGAAATATGATGGACAGTCACAAGCTAGGCTTGCACAGATAGCACACATTATTTCTTGAACAGCATCACTGTCACTCATGGCCATAGAAGCCTCTATATAACTTGGAAAGGCCAATCTACTATTCATATTAATGGTCATCTACTTGCATTGTAGTATTCCCCATCCAGTTCAGCTATTCTGATGCCCATAGCTCAACACTATCTCTTCCTTCTGTTGGTCAATTGAGTGTGATACCTAGCAATGACTATCCTGGAAGTCATGGATTCCATCCATTTATTGTCTCTTCATATGGGTAGCCACACTAGGTTACCTTACATGCTGCTAAAGTAGTACATCATCCCTTGGTCAGAATATATCCAGCCCTGCACTTTAAGGCTACTTGGTACATCTAGTCAAAATTCACTGCAAGGGAGCTCCACCATGACACTGGAGCACTGCACCTATGAGTCCTCCCAACCTGCTCTCTGCCTCTGTAATTACCATGTCCACCTCCCTTGACATTTACACTTATGATAAAATTTCAGATGTTTGCCTCTGAACTAAGACCCACCTGCAAAGGTGATGAACACTGTGTCTGACCACCCCTCTGGTCAGTATGAGTATGGGAAAGTCTGATGGATGTCATCTCTCATCAGTGCACTGTAATGCATAGCTTGGGTATGTTAATATATGGAAAAGTTGTATTGTATTTTTTCTTTGTCATGGCCCATTGTTGTGAGATAAATGTATCCTGTTACCTCTTTGCCACTCCCATAACAAACTGCTCTAGCCTCTGCCTTGCATGGAGTACTACTGCAGCTGATTACTATGATGACTTTGCCCCAGACTCCTCTTTGGATGCTGCAAAAATGGTCACTCTGGCAGTACTCTAATGTTTCTTAGTTGTAGCTGCTTCTACAGTACCATATTTCACTAATAACTGACTGCCAATCTTAGGTGAATACTACAGTGCACCACCAGATATAGCAAAGCAGCAGAAGCATATTGTCAAGAAACAGAATACATATTTGACAATATTATGTGTTGTACACCATCCCAATTGTGGTTTGGTAGTTTTGGGAGGGAATTTTAATCCACAGCTCCTAAGTTTTTACTGCATGTCTACAAACTATAACAGTGGACAACATTATAAATGACTTTTTGCCTATGTCAGTGAAAACAGCATTTTTGTGCGCTATGTACCTGGTATTCTATGCTCATTTATTCAGCCCTATGAGAAGTCACATCACACATACTGCTAGTAGAAGTCACACATGTAAGAGGTGTGAGAATCATGGGCACTGTCTGGATAGTGTATTGCACATCAACTGCTAGATGATGGAATGGAAAACATTCTGGTTGATATGCTAGATATTGCATGGAATAGGTGTGGCCATGAACCCAACACCGTTTAAGACAATGGCCCTCAAGGCATCAGGGGAAAGGGATATGATGTAGATTGTCAGCATATTAGAGGTTCTAAACTCTGTTGTCTGTGGAAACCATATATGCTCCTACATATTGTGCAGCCTTACATCTTGGAACTTGTATAGGATCTGCAAAGCTGACACTTAATCCCTGCAGCACTTCTATTTGTCCTAGCAATGTCCATGTAACAAGGATGGTTAACACTACACAACCTTCATGTCCATTGAGATATTCGCTCCACTAATGCTACACAAACCTTCATGTCCATCTGGCATGGCTTAGTGGTTAATCACTTTGTCTATGGTGTGCAGGGTCCTGGGTTCAAGACTTGCAGAAGCTGTTTATTTACTATTATTTTCCAAATCTCCTAGACAGCACTATTATAATACAGCATAAGACCCTCGACTGTCCGCAAGACAAGTGAAACTCACTCTTCCAAGCATGTCCAGAAGTCAGCTTCAGGTGTAATCTCCAGTTCATCTGGTGGAATTGGGCATCCTGAGGCAATGTCACAACTGCCTCATGTATACAGACAACCCTCTCCTCTTACCTCTAGACACAAACACTTGTGAGAGATGTAAATACACAGCCAGACTGGAGGCTAAGCGCTCTCAACCCATGATTATAACAGACAGTCAAGAGGAGAAGAGACACACTAGCATCTCACCACCAGTCACACATGGATCTACAAAACAAGCACCGGCAAAACATACACATAAATACACAAAAACATATTTGGAGGCACTAGGTACCAATCTGAAAAAGAAACAGTGCCCTTCAAAGCAGACAAGCAAGTAACCTGCACCACCAAACACAAGCCAGATAACACAAAGTTCACCTCAGCAGTGTGCCTCACAACAGCCCCTAAGGCAAAACGCCATACCTGATATGCTAGTAATAGGAGACTCTATAGTAAGTCACACAGATGTTCCACTCACCAGGATGAACAAGGAGAAGGTTACTGTCAGTTGCCTGTCGGGTGCTATGATCCACCGCATAACACAGGCACTTAGGTCACTCCAGAACAAGTACAAGTATGATGCTGTCATTGTATATGTTGGTGTGAATGATTTAAGACGTACCTCCCTGGGTTACATGAAAAGAGACATTGAGGAGCTCTCTGATCATGTATCCCAAACTGGTATGACCCTGACCTTGAGTAGCATATTACCTTCACCTAGAATGATACCACAATACAAAGACAAAATGATCAATTTCAACAATTGACAAAGCTTCTGGTGTCATTCTAAGGGGATCCAGTGGCTGTCTGCCTGGTATGACATGATAGACAAGCCTCGCTGTTTCACCAGAGATGGTTTGCACCTGTCACCCCTAGGCTTTCAAATACTGGCCAAGGCTCTTGCCGTCCCAATAGTGCCTTTTTTAGGCAAGGCTCAAAGGACAAACCAACCACCATAACCAGCAGAGGTAACCAAAAACTAAGGGTAATGCTACTCAACACCAGAAGTCTCAACCTCAAAATGCACGCACTTGAGACACTCCTCAGTATGGAGAAAGTTGATGTTTGTGCAGTGATGGAAACCTGATTCAAGGCTCCAGAGAGCACCCCAGTACTACAAGGTTACAATTCATATCATACCTTCCAGCCTCAGTTACCAGATCACAGTACAAAGGGTGGAGGTGTATCCATATTCATCAAGGATACCCACATCTCCAGGTTAGTGGCGCAGCATGATGCCCCAGAGATCATCCATGTGCAACTATCAGCAGGCAAAACCACATTTCAAGTCGTAGCCTGTTATAGATCACCCACCATGTCCCAAGATGCTCACTCAGTATTCCTTGAGGCATTGGAAAATATAAAGTTCCTACCCAACACCATAATTTTGGGTGATTTCAACTACCCTGGTATAGACTGGGTGAACTACCAAAGTTCTAACTCCTATGCCCAGCGGTTCATAGAATTTATAAATTCAAATGCCTTTGAACAACTGGTATGTTCTCCCACTAGAGGGGACGACATATTGGATTTAGTCATCACAAATATGGGCGCCCATTGTACCACACCCGTTATCACTCCCTCTCTGGTCAGATCAGACCACAAACTGATAACCCTGGACGTCCTCACCCCTCCACCTCCCCCAGTCAAAGAAACCATTGTAGCAAACCTTTCCAAAGCAAACTTCAAACTACTTGCGTCGGAAGTGGAAAGCTTCACCATTCTCTTGCAGAAGGATAATGATATCCAGGATGCAGAATCCTACACCAAGGCACTTTATATACATCTTCAGGATTGTATGGTCCGTGCTATCCCAAATAAAACCAAGACTCCTTCCTCAAGCAAGAAGAAACCAGTCTGGTGGACCTCGTGCATAAGCAAACTATACAATAAAAGGAGGAAACCTATACAAAAAAAGGCCAAATCTCAAGTAGAAAAATCATCCCTGATCAGCATTAGTAAGAAATTGAGGGCCCTCATCAAGTCAACTAAAGCCAATTTTGAAAAGAAGGTTGCCAAGGATGCCAAGGATAACCATAAGGCCTTCTATGGTTACATCAGAAACCTAAATGGCAATGCTCAGGTCTGTTCTGAGCTAGTACCAAATGGAACAAAATACACTGACCCCAATGACATTGCCAATATCTTGGCTGATAGGTTCAGTGCAAATCCCCCCACCACCACCACCACCTACAGGGCCTATTACTATTCCAGGGGATTGTGTAACTCCAATTATTACTGACACATTGGTTAATAAGGATCTATCTAAAGCTAAAAACACTGCCTCCATGGGACCAGATGGTGTCCCGGGCTGTCTCATACATGAGCTCCAAAATGAATTAACCCTGCATCTGAATACCCTGTTCAGTCTCAGCCTCTCGACAGGATATGTGCCCATAGAATGGTGCACAGCAACGGTGGTTCTGCTGTACAAGGGTGAGCCCACAACCGACCCTGGCAACTACTGACCAATAATCCTGACCAATCTGATCTGTAAGACAATGGAGCGAATCATTTTGGAACTCATAAATGGAGAGGTTGGGAACCTCCAAACACTTGACCCCACACAGTTCGGTTTCGTCAAGGGCAAATTGTGCCTCCTGAACCTGGTGGACTTCTTTGAGACAGTTACTCAGGCTATAGATAAGGAAAAGGAGGTACACACGGCTTACCTTGATCTTGCTAAAGCATTTGACACCATTCCCCATTCGGGTATTATTGATAAACTCACCAACCTGGGCATAAACCCTTACGTCACAAGATGGATCACAAATTGGCTCTCAGACAGATCCCACAAAGTAAGAGTAGAGGGATCTATGTCCAAATCCAGACCAGTAATGTGCGGTGTGCCTCAGGTCTCTGTCCTGGGGCCCCCTCCTGTTCGGCATATACTTCTCAGAAGTAGATGCAAGCACTGATGGGCTGTGGTTGACCAAGTTTGTGGGCGACTGCAAACTGGGTGCTATAATAGAGTCTCTGGCCAACATGGATATCCTCCAGAAGGGCTTTAATGAGACTGATGCATGGTTCAAAGCCATGGTCTCAAACTAAATGCTAAAAAATGTGTAGTAATCCCCTTTGGAAAAAACAGAGTACCCATGAACTACCACATAAGAGGTAACCCCCTGAAATCTGAAGAAGTAATATTGGATCTAGGGACCCAAGTAGATAGTCAGCTTTCCTTTGATAACCATGTTGCCAAGGTGGTTAGAAAATCCTTCTATGTGACCCATCTGATCACGAAAGGGTTCGCATCAAGATCTAAGGATGTAGTGGTGCCCCTCTACTCTTCCCTCATCAGACCCATTATTGAGTACAATGCACCAATTAGAATGTACCTGGCTAGGCATCTCCAGCAGCTGGAGAGACCACAGAGGTACCTCACTAAGAGGATTATTTGCCTCAAACTGTTGCCCTATGCAGCACAATTGAAAAAATGAAGGCTTTTCTCTGTTGCATACCACCTTCTTAGAGGCGATCTCTGTCTAACATACAGAGCCATGTCCAACCCAGAACTGTTGGACATGCTCCATCTTAGCAAAACAAAATCTACTCGAACTACATGCTCTAGGGATATAAACCTCAGCACAACAATGAATAGAACATGCTGGAGGGATAGATTCCCTTCACAAAGACTTCCTTTGCTATGGAACAAGGTCCCAATCTACATAAGACAGAGCCCCTCACTATCACTCTTCAAGAGGAACCTTGACGAGTGGATGAGTAACAGAAAGTTCACACCAGGGATCATACCAACAGCTCTACTAGATAGGGGCCAAGTGTACTAGCTGCTAGATCAAGGGCCTAGGGAACCAACCAAAGGGGTGGTGAATACCGCACAACGTGGCTGGGCTAATATATGCCTTCAGGCAGATAGCCCAGTACCTACCTATGAACCTATGAACCTATATTTGGTCTGCACATCAACATGATGTTTCTTTCAACAGAGTAGTAGTCAGTAGTGTCCTTGGAGTCGATTCCTTGTCATTCTTTGACAGACCACCTGCAATGTAGAGAAAAGTGGCTACTAACTCAGACTACTAATTCTCCAAGCAACATAGTTCTTAGTTTCATTGGTAGTTACTAGGTTTGCAGCCTCAGAGACCATTGTGGAGCTTAACCCAAATTAATTCTCCAAGCATCATAGTTCATAGGTCCATTGGTAGTTACTAGGATTGCAGTCTCAGAGAACATTGTGTAGCTTAAGCCAAATTACAGTTGCCCCTAAGCACTGTCTGGTTATGTGACTTGCTTATGGTCATATTATATGCATATGAGGGCTGAGGGAATCAAACCCACTACCATGTGAATGCCTGTTTACAGCCTTAACACTCTGAAACAACTGCTAGTGAGGTACATGTTGACTCAGAAATCCTGATGTTTAGAAAAGGTGAGCCCTGCAGCTTTTCACATTACATTTATGCATCAGTGAATCGCTCTACCATGTTTCATTTAATTGATTGCATTATCACTGCATCTCATTAGGAAGATGGTACTAATTTGCATGCCTTTATGCAGTTGTTGCACAGCATGCATGCATACTATGTTATTTTTCCAGTATCACAATTGTGCTACATGTGAGTCAAAATAGTTCCTTTTCTGTTGCAGCTCATTTCTCCCCGCTATCTATACCATCCACTATATGCAAACATGCTACTACTAAAATTGCAACTTGGCCATGCTTGATTGTTATAATGTAGAAACTAAAATGCCATGCTTGATGGCTATGATGTAGAAACTAAATCTAACTTATGAAATAGCATGTCTTCAATAAGGATGCCTCTTCTAAAGCACATATGAAGCATGCTTCTTTAAATTTAGTTTGTCTTTGCGACTTGAAACTAAATGGATTTCTTTTAACTGAGCTACAGCAAGATATTTTGCAGTGGCTATGGGAGACCTAAGTTGTAGTATAAATGTAAATGTATTGTACATGATTTTAGAAAGATGGAGACTGATTAAAAATACATTTGAAATTCAAATTTTAACTAGATTGGAATGAGATGCAGGATTGTTTGATTTAGCCAGGTACCACTGGGGATATTTGCTCAATGATTAATAAAAGGACAGTTGAATTTAATGAAGACATTATACTGCATTACAACACAGCTGAAAACATGCTATTTTATTCTTTGAGTAATGCACAGTGCATTATGAAATGGAAGAGTGCATGCCTCTCATAAATATACTTTTGGCTGGCTACAGATTATTGAAAGTTATCAACGACAAACTATTAAAACACATAGCTCTGCACAAGAATGTTTATCTTGCACCTTTATAACATCAACTGATAGCTATCTGTATATCTATCCATCTGTCTACTAGAGCATTTGCATGGACCAAAGTTAGCCAAGAGGAGTGGCATGGATTATTTTCTCCCTGATGTTTGTTCAGGGGTTTCACTAGGGTGATTGTCTGAACACGGTTTTTCACAGTCATTAGTGCTTAACAAAATCATCTGCACTCTGTCTTGCTCTTTGCCTTTCAGTTATCCTCTTTAATTTGATGGTTTGGTTCTTTGTGTGGATCACATATACTGGTTGAGCTGATTTCCAGTGAATGAATGGATGAGTCACTCCTTATTATAAAAAAAGATACATAAAGTTAAGCTTTTAACATGCAAGACACATTGGCAGCCTACTGGTGTAGTTCTGGTGAGTGCTGCCCATGATACATATTTTTTGTGGGTTCAAGGACACCCAGAGTCCTTGGTCTATGGCTTTGCTGGTAATGAGTGGTTCATCTCTCCTCCATGTAGCACACCACTCAACTGTCCAAATTTTTGCAGAATGCCCAGATTATTTGTGGTGTCCTGGCAAATTGCTGAGGAATGAAGTCACTAAATAATGAGTGACACAGGTAGTAATGTAGGCTTTGTTTTACTATTGTTGATGCAGGCAGTGGAACTTTGTAAGTATGAGTACCTTTGAATTATTTTATATACAAAATGAAGGAAAGAAGATTATTTGATGTCTCCATTTGTAAGATGTGGGAGAGCTGATTGGCTTGTTGAATAGCAACACAGGTTGGTTGTTGATTGCCTGATGTGATTCCTTGTGGCTGGCATGGGTCCAGGAGATTTTCTTGTTTGTGGACAGGTTTTCTTGAGTTTCTGTAGTGGTCAGTGGTCCTTATGGGCCATAGCATATTCTGTTTCAAATCATTATAATTTAATTTTTTTGGCAGCAAAGAAGAAAGAGGTAGAAGCTTTGTGGCAGAGTTGTGATGGTTAAAAGTGCAACTCTGGCAATGATTTCTTTCAAGTGCTTCCTAAATACACAACTGTGTGTTTCCTTTACTTTGCAAACAAGTGCATGTTGCAAGCAACTCTATGAAAGTTGTTCAGTCCTGAGGTAAATGATCTGTACTGTTTGGTGCCAATTTACCTCATGGCTTTTCAGTAGCATTCTTCACAGATGGGAATTGTCATAATTGTTAAGGTGTTTACAACATACCTCTCAACCTCTTAGAACAAGAAATATGGACAAAGCCATACATAAAATTGAGACACAGGCCCAATAATAGGGACTATTTTTAAATATTGCTCTTACAAACTTTAGAAGTTGATAGAATAACAGATTTTGTATTAGCATTAATTTTCTGAGAATGTAGGTTAGCACAGTGGTGCAGTGGATTGCATTGTTGCATCAGAGCAAGAAATTCCCCACTTCAGTTCTCAGCTGGGATGCCTTCATTGTGGAGTCTGCATGTCCACCCTCTCTTCTTGTGGGTTTCCTCTGGGTGCTCCAGTTTTCTTCCATATTCCAAAAACATGCACAAAGTAGATAGGATACTCTAAATTGGCCATGGGGTTGAGTGTGTAGCATGGAAAAAACATGACAGGGCATGCCACCTGGTGATGTGAACCTTTGCTCCAGATGAGCACTTTTCTACATATTAGAAATATTTGTTTTTTAAAATTGTCATGTAGGCTAGAATAGGCAGCACCCTTTTCTTACTGAATTTCAAAAGGTATTATTCCATGGTGTCAGTTAATTATATATTATCATTCTTTATACTAAGTATGTAACAACAGTCTTTACAGTTGATGCAGCAGGAGATCGGTATAATGTTTTATTTAAGGGACAGCATATGTAGTTAACTTAATTAAGGCAATTTGACAGATGAAATGCATTGGGTTTGTATAATATTTGCTTCACTGGGAATCACAGGCACAGCTAATCAGCTTGCACTATTAGACTGCAGCTTTTATATATAATAAGCAAAACAAACAAATATACATTAAACATTATACATTATACTTAGAGTCTGAGGAAACAAAAGTAATTTATTTTCACCGTTTGTTATAATATTTGTATTTTAAACATTATACTAACATTTGGGTATTTCTCCCACTGGTGCACCATAATCTTATAATTCCTGAAATATCACTAGGCCAGAATAACTTTTAAAGCTGAACAGCTATTTCATGAACTAGAAACTCAGGGACTTCAAGCCACCACAGTTCCAAACAGTGGTTGCTCTCAGCCAAACTGGACAATACCCAGTCCAAACCCCATCCAAAAATAACAGACACAGATCCCATAAGTCTATCAAAACCATATCAGAATTTGAAGGACAATCTGAAACATTCCTGACTACAATCCTTTTGGAATGGATAAATAATGAAGGTCCTCATAATTAAGGCACTAGAGAAGTAGAGGTTTTAGTGAGTCAGACAATTTCTATAGTCTCTTCCATATGCCACCAAGGGCAGGTTATTTGATTTAATTTTATAAAAAAGGGGTTCCACTTCCAAGTTGAGCAAAGGGAGAAAGCAAATTCTAATAGCTCACAAAGGTCTTCCCTCTCCACAGCTAATCCAGGTCAGTCTGCAACTGAGGTTGAAGAAAAAACTTTAAACAGCACAGAGGACATTTGGAGTCTAAGCACAGCATTACAATTAGGTTGACTCCAGTGTCCTCTGCTGTCAATACCCCAGTACCTTCACTGAGTAATTTCAATACCCTAGGGTCACATATAAATGTGCACATTCCCAAAACCATTAAAGGCAAAATCATTAGTGGAGATTACATAGACATATTTGAGATGACCAATGCAGATGTGTTATAAAGATTGTAGAAACTAAACAAAATCAGGCTCTAAATGTGTGATGGCTGTGCTGACTGTTTTAAGTCAATAAACTAACAGCAAATAGGTACAGAAAAACTGGGACTCATGAGCAGCTGGATTTCTAATTTTTATGGCTGTGCTTAATGAAAATTACCCTCAGTTGCCTTTACCTTTAATTTCTTATTTACTGACTATCAGAGAGGCCCATCACATTCATGGGAGGGTGCATCTTTAAGCTATGATCAAAGGTTCAAGAAACTAAAAGTGGTCAACAAGTTCTTAAGGCAGGCTCAGCACCACCCGATACTTGGTTAAGTGATAAGTTTGACAGACCCTCATATAGTAACACTGGAGTCAAGGGAGATCCTCTAATTACAAATGCATGTCGGGCCTACAATAGCAACAAGAGTTTTTGTCCAGCCTTCCATTTTTCTCTCAAATGCTCACATTGTTCAAAATGTTAACTAGTCTTCAACCATTCACAAAAAATGAGCCACTCCAGACCAATGCCAGGAGCAAACTATGGAGATAAGACTTTTCAAATGAAACAAGTAGGGGCCTTTCAAGGAAGTAGCTCCTTTTGAGCCAATAGAAACTTTTTATCTCAAAGGGGACAACAGTAACAGGGGAGCTCACTTGACATTAAAGTAGAAGAACTTGCTCAGGATCTTCAATTTATCCTGATCCAAAGCTGGCAAAAACTTTAATCCATGGGTTCACACATGATTTTTTCCTTGAAATTCATTGTTCTCTATAATAATAAGATTGACAAGAACTTGAAATCCTTATTTGGGAAAGACAGAACAGTGTTAAATATCTTTAATGAGGAACTACAAGCTGAAAGAATGGTTGCCCCTCTTTGGGAGCAATTCATGACATCACCCACCAGATTAGCTCCAAACAAAAAAAGAAGGTGATTTTTTTTTCCTCCCGAAGTGGGTCTTCAGTTAATGATTTTATTTCAAAGGAAGATGTTACGGTAAAATACACCACCATAGATGATGCAGAGAAATTTAGAGAATGCTGGTTAGGTAAGCTTGACATCAAATTGGTGTTTTGATTGTGCCACATGTAAACAAGATTGGTCAATGCTTGGTCTGCCTTTGAGGGCTGGTTGTACAGTGCTATGGCACTAGGTTGTTCAACAGCCTGTACTGTTATTGAGTGCTTCAGTAGAGCTTTACATTGGTGATGGCAGCAAAGGACTATGAAGCAAACTGCAATTCATTACCTTGACAATAACTAACTTATTGGGGAGAGTGAGCATGGTGCCAGAGCAGGCATGGAAACTTTTATGGATTTATATGATTACCTGGGGGCACCTCTGGCTTAGTATGCAAGGAAAGGTGCAAGTCACTGTGTTTCATTTTTAAGTTTAATAACTTAAAACCACACAGCTCCACATCACCCAAAGGAAACTTTATTATAAACAATTAAGCATTTTCATCTTAAACTAAGCAAGAGATTTTTTCAGAACAAATGACACACAACTCATGCCCTATTAAAAAAGGCTTAATAACCTAAAAACCATACCATTCCGCATCACCCGAAGGAAACTTTATTAAAACAATTAAGCACTTTCATCTCAAACTAAACAAGAAACTTCTCCAGAACAAATAACACACAGCCTACACCCTCTTAAAAAATTCACGTGGAAAATATTTAACCAATCAAATCAGCTTATCTAGTGTTACCAAAATATATGTAAATAAATTATCCATTATAACAAATAAAACTATTAAATGTTTAAAAAATTGTTTACTAAAAATAATAATAACAACACAGTACATAGGAATTACTTAAAAATAGATCTTTTTAAGTGTAAAGTGCTATATATAGATAAATATTTGTTTAACGTTGTGGATGGTAGGGATGATTACTAGAAAAGTATATATATAAGAATTACAAAAAGTAGGCTTTCTGAAAATACTGGATTCAAAATGATCTTCCAAAAAATCCCTGCTAATAACAATAACCAAAAAATTAATAGCGTCATAAGAATTTTAGTGTATGTTGCCACTTGTATATCTTACCTTGCTTTTTATGTAAGTAAGACTATTAATAACTTTATATACAGAATATATCAACAGTAGTATGCCATAAAGAGAGTGATGTAAAAATGCCATAGCAAAACATTCAGTTTCCTGCAATAATTTTAGTAAATTTATGTTTTTTGCTATTGTAAAGGTCGACAAGAGGAAGAGAGGGATGATCGGGACAATTACCTATTGAATTGTGAATTGCAGTGGCAGTTGAATTTGGCTGTTGACCACCCGCCAAAAAGAACACAGAACTGCATTTGTAAAAACCTATTCATAAATGGTTCAGTCCCCCCTCATAACAAATACATGCCAATTAGAAAGATATCATTCTTTCACATAAATTTAATCAAAAATGACTTAAATGCAATGCTGGTAACTTAATCTGTGTTATCTTTCAAAGCATATATGTAACATATGCATTTCGCAAGGCTCATTTGTTAAAATTCACAATCAGATTTTTGATTTTGAAAGATTTATAGGTAATATAATAGTAAAAGTATACTTAATTGTCATAAGGAATGTATGTCTAATCATTTTGTTTTTCTCCCCCAACACTTATCTCTCCTTTGAATTTTATATTTGTGATCTCACCATTCTGATATATTTTCTGCTAACAAAAACAAACATTTTTCAGTGCAGGGCGGTAGACCAATCACTGCAGCTCAGCCAGTAACCCATCCACTGTCTACTGCTATGATCTGGGACCCAACCTGGTAGTACTGCCTCTGCAGCCCTTGCACTATCTGGGCCATCCAGATCTATGTCATATCATCAAATGGCCACATTGTCAAATATCATCTCATCCACAATGCAGGCTGTCAAACTGTTCTGACTGAGATCACATTATGGTAGGGATCAGGAAATTTGCCCTTTTTCCTCCAATATAGTGTGATCTTGGAGTGGGTATACATAATAACGGGGGTAGGGGTGGGGGTCGATGGCCTGCATTGTTGATGAGATAACTTTCAACAATGTAGCCATTTAATGATATGACATAGACCTGGACAATCCACATCAGGTAGCATTGTTCCAGCAGCTGGTCCATTGGTATCCTCCAGGAGTAGTGGTAAAGGTGTGCATTATGTCACCCACCAGTAGCTACCAGGGGATGGTATGTGAGGTCTTAGAAAGTAGCATTGCTGCACACCTCAGCCATCTGGAGAAGTTGCTTGTGGGAATATAGAAAAAAAACAAATATCAAGCAATCCAACAGGAAGCTCAGGAAGGGGACAGTGATGACAGTTTGCAGGGTGAGGACTAGATTCTCATTGTCCACATGCTTGATGGGCATGTGCCTCTGATGTCCCCTACTTATCCATAATCATGGTGTCCTCCAATTGTTTGTATCCATTACCATCCCTGTGCCTGTCTTGTTTGTCTGTACCTGCTTTCTCACTTGTGCTATCTACCTGATGCTGACATTCTTATGTCCCTTCCTCAGCATTCCTCTCTTTTTGAAATTCAAAAAAAAAAATGGGCACCTGTCCAAAAAAAAAAAAAAAAAAAAAAATCCCATACATAGCTTTCCACTTTGCATATGTGTCTTCTCAACAAACTTGATTCAGTCCAGTTGGCTATACAACATGATTGCATTGTTGTTACCCATCTGTGTTGTGTTGACAGTCCCAATTCCTCCAGTTTTCTAACCCCATTCACTTTACACTTTTAAAGAAGTGGATAGCTATGGTTCTTTCCTAATTTCCTCCTGCAAATTCCTATATTATTTCCTCTTTCTTCTCCCTGTTTGCCCCCATTTGATCTCTTTCGTTTCTACCCCATTTTCACACCTTTAATCTGGTCAAAAAATAGAGTCACACACACGACGCACATGGCAGAAATGTCCCCTAATAAAGTCCTTCACTTTTTGTCCTCTGCATTTGTGAGGAGTTAGGCATCATCCACCAATGTCAAGTGACAGTGAATGTCTCTTCAAGTCCTATGGCAAAACCTGGTGAGTTTTTTGCCATCTACATACTAGTCCAGTTACCTCTGTGCAATGCTGCTTAAACATGCTGCACTAAAGGAACGCAGAGTTAAAGTAGAATAAATGCAGTACTATTAATCCTTTACCCTGACAGTTTAGACTGCTGAATGTAGAAAAATACAAATCCATATGTAGAGTGTTGACATAAATTACTTGACTGATGTTTACTTTTATACAGTACTTGACTTTAGTCATTGCTTCTCACATTTTCAAGAGTTATATCATTTACTTATGTAATGCCATCCTGACATCATGTGTAAAAAAATAATACATTGAGCTAGATTTGAACCCTGTGTCATTTGTGCTCTGAATATGAGCTCATTACTCTTATACCTGCTGCCACAAGGAAAGTGAGGCAGCAGGTGTGTTTTGGTACTCAGTACTGTCCAAAGTACTGATGGCTGTGCCTCACCAATTTATGCAAAGGGAGGCAAACCAATAGAAATATTACTTTTTTCCTATTTAAGCAGAGACATGTGTTTCCTCTCTGCTTAACTCCCCGCAAATGATGAAAGCAATACTCAGGGGCAGCCTGTGCTATTGGACTGCTGGACTGCAGCCCCCTCAAAACAAACCTGTACCCTGTATGCAGGTGTTAAAGACTTGAGTTCCCTAACCACCACCATTTGTAAATAAATTGCAGATTTTTGCCTCATATTTGATCTGATCTGTTCCTCATAATATCTGTGATTTGTAAACATTGCAATGCTTGATATTTGATGGTGAAGTAGTAGCATTGTTGCCTCACAGCTGCAGATTCTCAGGTTTGATTCTTGGCTGGGGTTCCTTCTTTGTGGGGTCTGTTATCTTCTCCCTGTGTTTGTGTGGGTTTGTTTTTATTTGATGGTGCACTGGTAGCATTGTTGCCTCACAGCTGCAGGTTCTCAGGTTTGATTCTTGGCTGGGGTTCCTTCTTTATGGGGTCTGTTATCTTCTCCCTGTGTTTGTGTGGGTTTGCTTTTATTTGATGTTGCACTGGTAGCATTGTTGCCTCACAGCTGCAGGTTCTCAGGTTTGATTCTTGGCTGGGGTTCCTTCTTTGTGGGGTCTGTTATCTTCTCCCTGTGTTGGTGTGAGTTTGCTTTTATTTGATGGTGCACTGGTAGCATTGTTGCCTTACAGCTGCAGGTTCTCAGGTTTGATTTTTGGCTGGGGTTCCTTCTTTGTGGGGTCTGTATCTTCTCCCTGTGTTTGTGTGGGTTTGCTTTTGTGTCCTCCCATGTTACAAAGACATGTCTGCATTATTTCTTCCTGGGCCTCTGCTGAAAATTGTTTTTTTTTGTTCCAAGTCAGACTGTCCTGATTAACAAATGTTAAATAAAATTGACAGGCATTTGAATTTCAGACTTCAGGTTTCTGAATGTTTAATTTCTTACGTATTTGATGGTGCAGTGGCAGTATTGTTGCCTCAGAGTCACAGCTATAGGATTTGTGGTTTGATTCTTGGCTGGGGTGCCTTCTTTGTGGAGTCTGCATCTTAGCTCTTTGTTTGTGTGGATTTGTTCTGGTGTCCTGCCATTTTACAAAGACGTGTCTACAGTATTTCTCCCTGGGCCTCTGCTGAAAATTGTTTTTGTTTCATCAGAAGTAAAATTGACAGGCATTTGAATTTCAGACTTCATAGTCTTCAGAAAATACATAGTAAAACAACTTTTTATTCTAGCAATAAATATATAGTAACACAACCTTTTATTATAGCAATTTTTTAAGTTTATAAGATGACTATTTGAAAATTTTCCTTATTTTTGGGACTGTAATACCCTGTTAGTGGCTTTGTCCAGGTTTTTTGTGCTAAGGTTGACAGCTATGGCAAGAACTGAATTCACTGAATATGTTTGAGGGCTGTATTCCCTCATTACTGGGTTTGTCCAGGTGTTTTGTGCTAAGAGGTTGACAGCTATGGTGAGAACTGAATTCATTAAATGATAGCCATTTAAGTTTCAGTCTTCTTCTCGTTCACAAAACAGCTGATTTGGCGTAGTGGTATGTTGCTCTTGACTGTTTTGCACACGGACCTTGTCTGTAAAATGTACGGTGGTAACGCAGCATTTTTCTTTCACAAAGCAGGTGATTTGGCATAGTGGTATGTTGTTCTGACTATTTTTTGCACAGGGACTTTGGCAGTAAAATGTATGGTGGTAACACAGCATTTTATTCTAGCAGCTTTCCAAGATTATACAAGCAATGTTTAATGTGTCCTTGGTTTTTGCCCTTTTGACCCACCCCAATAAATTTGGCTTTTTCCAGACTTCTTGTGCTACAAAGCTGAGATGCAGTTGAGTATTGAGTAGATTTTACAAGGAGCTGAGAGCTGCAGGAGAAAAGAAGTTTAGTGCTAATAGCACAACAGGCTGTGTATTTGCTTTTGATGCAGAAGGTTGTTGGTTCTACTCCCATAAGGGGTGAATGCTGCCGTACTGAAAGTTAAGATACTAATTATGAGCCTGTTATCAGTTTGCCATCCATTTCCTATTGCAATATTACTAGCTTATTTTTAATGTAATTTAGGCAATTTATTCCTCAGGGGCATCAGACACTTTATTGTTCGATGAAATATAAAGGTGACTGCTAGCAGCAACCTCTTCATTACAGATTTATTTAACGTGAAATTATTTAGATGACTTTTTTACTACTTCAGAGATTGTGCATATTTACTGAGAATGGTGGACTGTAGAATTGTGCATATTTACTGATAATAGTGGACTGTAGAAGTTTGAGTAGACTTTTATGATGGAAATGTTCTGAATTGGGCAGTTTTGTTTCATTGTTTACTGGAAAAATGTTCAAAGCAATAGGAAGGTGTATCAAAGAGCACATGTATGTTTCATATGCAAGGGGTCTATGATTTGAAAACAGCCCAGAATTCATTTTTATCTGCCACAGGTAAAATGTATTTTCTTTGAATGTGGGTTTTAATGTTGTTTCAATGAATGTGAGTTTCAAGGGCAGAGAAATTTTAATGCCAAGTTTGTTTAGCAGATGTCTTAGTGTTTGTGCTGTAAAATGCAAAATAAAACTTTCAAATGAATTTCAAATCATCATAGAAGTAAATCAGTATGCACATTAGTGTTTATGGTAAATGGAGTGAAATAGCAAAGTAATGAATCATTGGAATGGCTGCAGGGGGAGGCTTCATTCGACCATGGTTTTGTGAGGGGGAAGGGCGGCAAACTTAGACAGCCCCAGCTGAACTATATCTCCCAACTGTCCAGATTTTCAAAGAATGAATGGGTTTTTTGCTTCTTATTTTTGGTTTGTTCCTCATAAAATTTGTGGTTTTCTGGCAAATCATTTAGGAATTAAGTCACTAAATAATGACACACTAGTTTCAGACATCATAACCTACAGAAAAATGCATGCTAAAGTAAGACCTGTTCTATCAACTGTCCCAGTTTATACAAGAGCAAATTTTAGTATTGTTTATATGTTCCCCCAATATATTTGGCCTTGTCCAGATTTATTACATTAACAGGTTGAGAGGTACATGCAAATTGCTTTATAGAATTAGGCATAGCCAAACCTCTCAACTGTCCCTGAATTTAGCTCAAAATGTTGCTCTTCCCCTAATAATCCCTCTGCAAAATAGCAGTTTTGGAAGAAAACATGGAGGGTTTACAATTAAGAAATAACTGTAATAATTAGAGTTATAGATTACTTTTATTTCAGAAATGCATGTAGACTCTTATGTTGTCAGCTACTCAAGTTAGCAGTACTAATATTAAAGTGTCCCTTCTTTGACAGGTTCCCAGCTGTATTGTGTGGTTATTTTATATTGTTGCATCACATTTTTGGTCCATTTTTCATAAAATTGTGTTTTTTTGGCAAATTAGTGGTAAATCATTAAAGACTGAAGTTAGAAAATAATGACAGGCATTTGAGTTTCAGATTTCATATCCTTCAGAAAATTTATACTAATGCAAGACCTACTATTCTATTATCTTTCTAAGTTTATAAGAACAATATTTAAAAATTGTCCTTATTTTTGGGCCTTTGTCCCACTTCTATGTATGGCTTTGCCCAGATTTCTTGCCCTGTGGGTGAGAGGTATGACAAATGTGTTAGTGCCAATCACCGTCAGCCAGAGACATTTCAAATTGTGACATACTTGTTGCACCCCACTCCCCCATGTAGTGACTCTAGATGTGTCCAATCAAAGGAAGGAGCAGTTATGCAGTGTAAATGTGCAGCGTATCCCCACATACAAGGTAGACACAAGTACTACAGTGGCTTTTCATCTGTTCTTGATTTTGCAGAATGGTCTGGTTTCTGTCATATTTTTGTACTGTTGATTTATGCTATTACTCAAAGTGCCTGTTGCTCTGTGTTTTAAGTAGCAATGCTTTAATAACCATCAAGTAAGCTTGTCTGAGATCATAACGTGCAGGTAAGCTTTAATAAGCATACTGTTAAAGAATTGCCAACATTGAAGCCTTTCTGTTGTTGCCATGCAGAGAATACTTAACTAGATAATGTATAAACATTGGATATTGAAATGCATATGACAGTATTTGTAGTAAAGGACAGGATTACATTATTTTAAGAAGCTCATTACACTTGTTGGAGACTTCTAGTGATCTCTGAGGGCTTTACCAGTAAACTAAACAGAATGCCATTCATGTGTGGTCCATAACCTGTACAGTAATAATTTAAGCAATGTATCTTGAGCTTGTTTCTTGTTTGCTTTTCATTTTACTTTGATCGTGTTTTCCCCATGTAACAAGTAGACAGTTGTCAGGCAGCAGGTCTGTTTTGGATAAGAAACATTTTTACAAGTGGGGCATCACAGAGATTGCTACTTTCAGCATGTTACTGGGTGCTTTAATAAAGCTGAATATAAATTATAATTAGAACTGCAGTGCAAGGAGAAGTAGTTTGAGTTGAGTGCTGCTAGTTTTTCTTATACTTGATTTTGACTGGCATTCCCGTAATGTATTTAAAAAGTAATTTACTTTTTCATGCCTCACAACATTTTTGTTTCCATCTAGATATTAAGTAAGCTGTCATGCAGCCAATGCATTTAACTATTTTTATTCTTTTACACTTCATTTGTTTTGATTGGACTCTCATAATGAGGGTTTGGCACCCATGGCAGCATATTTAATTAAAGTTAGTTTTTGTGGTTTTGAGCATAGCTCCTCCCCTTTCTAGTTGGCCGCACCTCTTCCTATTGACCCCACCCATTCAGCTATCCCCTGCAGCCCCCCTTTGATTTGAAGTCACCAGCCGCCACTGGCAATACTAACAGTTCTTAGTCTCATAAACATTATGACACATTTCCCAAATAAACTACAGTATGAAAACCACAGTATCTGTCAGGTATTTCTCCCATATGCATAACTACTTCCCAGGTTCAAGCTATATTCATTAAATGTGAATCTCGCATGTGCAAATACATTGCCATCATTATCGCAAATCAATTTCTTAGCAATGCACTATGTTAAGATCTGTTTGGCATGTATTACTATATTTATTGCCCAGTTAGTTTTCATCCTATCAAAGGCATTTAAAAACACAATAGGGAATATAGTTGTTAGTAACTGAACACATTTTTGCTCAGACTCATGTGCCATGCACCCATGCACTTGAAAATGGATATGTCAGTAATAGAGCTAATATCAGCTGCAACAGAGAAATAATTAGCACAACTGCACTTTTACAGTTGTTAAACCTTTATACTGACAGTAGACATTGAGATTGATCCATGCCCTACTGTGGACATCAATTCATCATAATATGTACACTCAAACATCAACACTTGCATTCATGATATTTACAAAATATGTGTGCATGTGAGACTAGAGTGTGTTATGTTTTCAATCTTTTGGGAAATAGGTACATTTACATCTCAGTTCTGCAACATGGATTCATGATAGATATTGAATATAGGTTAAAGAGCTGGCTATTTAAGTATTTGTGCACTTTGCAAACACAAAAACAAATCATGGAGATCAATGTGTGTGTTCACAGTCAGAAAAGAATGAGTCTGTATCATATTGACATCACTTTGGTCTTAGTGAAAAACGTTTCACAGTTGTACATGATTACACAGCAAGTTCATACAACCCTCCCAACATCTTGTTCCCAACATACACCAATGATGAAATTTGTTAAAAAATGGTCTGAGACAGTGTAAAAGTCAGATTTGTTGACTTGTTCTGTAGTGCTTGCATTAAGTTCTGTGTTCTGTAGCTATTGTGGATAGCTAATTAGGGGCTCTAATCTCATTGAGGTCAACTTGTGTGTTTGTATTCAGTGAGTTCTCACTCTGGAGACCATTTTAAAACAGCAAGTGAGGCACTCCTGCTACCATCTTCTTTTCACTAGACACTGATGACATCTGCTGTAAAGTGTTGTCTGACACTATAAAAGTCAGACTTGTGCTGTGCACTTGTGTTAAGTACTATGTTCTGTAGATAGGTAGAGGTTCTAGTATCACTGCACATTGTGTGTGTTTGTGTTCATTTAGCTCACATTCTGGAGCCTATTTTAGAACAGTACTTGAGACTCTCCTACTATCATCTTCATTTAACCAGACACTGATGATATCATCTGCTACAAAGTATTGTCTGACAATATGATACACAGACTGGTGCTATGGCATTTGTGTTAAGTATTGTGTTCTGTAGATAACCAGAGGAGGAGTTATTGTCTCACTGCAATCAACTACAATGTGTGTTCAGTTAGTTAAAGTGTTGTCTAACAGTATAAAAGCCAGACTTATGATGTGGTGCTTGTGTTAAGTACTATGCTCTATAGTGGTGCAGGTCACATATGGACATTGGCAGTATGTAATACAATACCCCACATGCACAGATATGCATGTAACCCTACCATCATCATACAGTTATGGTGAATTTGATTGTGATGGCTAGAATTTAATGTGATGCTGGCCATTAGCCTAGAAATGTCTTATGACCAATGAAGATTACACATGTCAATGTTGCTGTAATCCACATGTACTGTGTTGAGTTGTGGATGTATGGTAGTCCTACAACAGTGTATTCCAATCTGTGTTTTGAGGTAATGTATTGATGGAGAGTGCTGCCATTTATTACATGTTCTTTCTGCAACAGCTGTAGTGCTATGCCTCTTGAAGATTGTTGACATGGGGTGATGTGATGTATACTGTTGCCTTAGTAAGGCATGTGTTTTTGTAGTAGAGAATATTAGCATTCTACACGTTTTTCATTCAACCATCACAATGACATGCAGTATGGCACATGTGTTTGTGTGTATAACTACCACTGTGAACTACTATGTGGCATACAGCAATATTACATCATACTGAGTACATGTCCACATACTCCTTGTTTCATCCACATATTGTAATGCCATTATATACATAAAAGTATAACCAGGTCATATTTATTTGCAACCCTTTGGAATTCATTCCATGAACAATTGTGTTACTCTTTACAAGGAGCTTATTCAGGTGTTGTCCATTTGCATTGTGTGACTCTCAGCATTTGTGCCATTAACTGTTTTGTATGCACCCCATTCATTTCTTTTGTAATGTGCTGATATATAGTACCCAAGACCTCAAACATACCTTTACAGTGATAAACATATAGGTGTATGATGTGCAACACATATAATGGCATGAAGTAGGTAGAGATTTATGACTGTGTTAACAGTTCCAATGTGTGTCATGTGATGCATAACCAAAGATGTATTTGGCAGTGTTGTCACAAATCTTTTGCTAAGTACAAAATCATAAGTGGGATACACAGCTATGCACACAGATGGTTGTGAATGGCATTACCAATACTCAACCAGAGGCAATAGACAACCTATTGCTGACAAATTTAGATCAAACTTCACCCCCTGACTACACTGCTTCTCACACAATGTATACATACAAACATTACTCAACATATTTTTTTTCAAGAGAGCATCTTATCTGTGCTCTCTCTAAAGCTAAAAATATGGCATCAATGAACCCTGACAACATCCCATGTTGCCTTATCTTTAATTTAAAGTATGACCAGATACAGTTGGATCCCTACTTAACCACACCATCCAAACAGGCTATTGTCTGCCAGAATGGTGGACAGCAAAAGTCATCTGTTTAAACAAGGGTGGACCATCACTTGACTCAGGTAATAGGTTCATTGGTTGGTACTAGGCTATCGGCCCTAGGCCCTATACAAACCTAGAAATAACAATTCCCTGGCTATTTCTTCCCACACTATTTACTTCTCTGGACCCCTGTCTAGCAGGTTGACTGACGTGATCCCTGGGGTGAATTTCCTTTCTCCCACCTAATCGTCAAGGTTCCTTTTGAAGAGGGCCAAAGAGGCACTCTGCTTGACATGTATGGGCAGTCTATTCCAGAGTCTGGGGAGTCTCTGGGTAAGGAACCTATCCCTCCAGCATGTTTTGTTTATTGCGATGACAAGGTTTAGATCCCTGGAGCATGTGACTCTGAGGGATTGGGATTATTTTAAGTGTAGCATGTACAACAGCTCTTGGTTTGACATGGCTTTGTATGTTAAGCAGAGATCACCTTTGAGTAGACGATATGCAACAGAGTGGAGTTTTTAAGCCAGTCAGCGTAGGGCATCTGCTTTAAGCCTGTGATTCTTTTAATGAGGTATTTCTGCAGCCTTTCCAGTTGTTGCAGATGTCTTGAGAGGTACATACCAAACGGGATGTTGTATTCTATAATGGGTTGAATGAGGGATGAGTATAGTGGGACAATGACTTTTTCTGGATGAAAAGCCCTTAGTGATGAGGTGTGCCACACAGAAGGACTTCCTGACTGTTTTGGTAATATGGTTATCGAAGGTGAGTCCACTGTCCACCTGTGTCCCTAAGCCTCTTATCACACTTAGGGTACTGCCACCTATGTGGTAATTCATGGGTACATGTTTTTCCCAAAGGGGATAACTATACATTTCTTGGCATTGAGCTTGAGCCCATGGCTCTGGCACCAAGCATCTGTTTCTGTAAGGTCCTTTTGTAGAGTATCCACGTCATTTGGGGATTCAATAATGGCTCACAATTTGCAGTCATCTGCAAACTTTGTTAGCCAGAATCCCTTATTGTTGGCCTGTACTTCAGAGAAGTAGATGTCAAACAAGAGCAGTCCCAGGACTGAACGTTGAGGTACTCCACTTGTCACTTGTCTGGAGATGGATTATAAACCCATAAGCCTGACTAGTCTCATCTGTAAGCCAAAGGAAAGAATCATTATGAATCTTATCAACAAGGACATAAGTAGTCTCCCGACTGTGTAACCAAAACATTTTTTCTTTCTTAATACTAGATCATGTCTCTTAACTCCTGTTTATTTCTTCAAGAAGGTCAACAAGGCCATGGATGAGGGACATAATGTGTATCCCACCTATCTTGACCTGATCATGGCATTTGTCACACTTCTACCCTCAGGTATTACAGAGAAACTGTCTCAACTAGCCATAAACCATAGTGTCACCAAGTGTGTAGTACAATGGATCACCAATGGTACACATACTGTCGAAGTGTGTGAATTCACCTCTAGCAAGAGGCCAGTGAACAGTGCAGTACCACAAGATTCCATACTAGTTCCTTTCCTCTTTGATATTTAATTCACAGAAGTCAAGGCAAATGGAGACAGCCTTTTTCCAACCTAATTTGTGGATGAGTGCAAATTATAGACAGTCATTGAATCTAGTAATGGTATTGATATGCTGCAGAAAGTAGTAACTCACAGAAATGATTGGTGCCATAGCCATGCAGCCACACTAAAATGTCCAAAAAAGCCAAATTATTCAATTTTTAAGGCAAATACCCAAGCTAATTACAATATAGCCAGCATACCCCAATGAGTGGACTCACTGGTATGTGATCTGGATACTCAGTAGGGAATAATTGGAAGTCCAATCACTATGTGTCCACAGTGGTGACAAATCCCTTCTGTGTGGCACAACTCATAAGAATGGGCATATTTTCCAGATCAAAGGATTTTATAATTCCAGTGCACTTGTCCCTCATCACAACAATAATTGAGAACAATGCACCATTTTGCATGTGACTCACCATGCATCTGCAAAACCTTGAGCAACACCAGAGATTTTGCAGAATGAAGATACAGAGTATAAAAGGGAAGTCCAATGTGGAAAGAGTGAAAGGCATATTACTGTGTTCTGTCCCATGCAGATTACTAAGGGCCAATTTATGTCTGTTCTACAGGGCATTCTATAATCTGTCCCCGATGGAAATGTTACACATTTTGCTAAATCAAACTGCATGAGGATCATTCATTCCAAGGATGTTAACTATGCTTCTGACATAACAAATGATGTTTGAGGGATATAAGCATCTATCAAACTCTAAACCTTCTTTGGAACAAGCTTGCCATTCACATAAAGCAAAGGCATTTCCTGACCCTATTCAAGTGCAAACTACATCAATGGATGGGTAATGATAATTGTATTCATGGTGTTACACCCATATCCCTCACGGATAGAAACAGTTGGTATTAGATAACATAGAATAGACTCATAAATGTGTGGACTTTGTTCACATAGCTATTTAAAATTGTGAAACACGTTAAATATGGCTAAGATTTTCTGTCATCCTGGAACATTAGCATCGTACTCTCCTTTGAAACTATGAAGTCCAATTGTATCCTAGGTACAACTGTAGTGTGATTGTACAGCATCACAGATATAACAGTAAATCATATCAGTATTACCAATTGATGGTTTTATGGACACATATACGTGCATGTCAGGATTTCATGCCAGTATAACAATTTCAATGTCAATGTCAGGGGGACAGTGATCATGTGACACATCTTGAATTTTGACTTGTGCTTCTACAGTGTACTCCATGCGTTGTTTGGTATGTAAGCAATATTACACTGACCCCTTCCTTGCTCATTGATGCTAGACTTTGCAGTGCTGTAGTTTCTGTGCACATAGGCATAGTTGATGCATTGCTATCAGTCTGACATACTGCTGTAACATTCATTATAACACACCACTTTTTAATTAATTCATCAATTGCAGATGCTTCAGACAATATTATTGCTATTACATAAGGCACATGTATGCAAGACTCAGCTGTGTGTAGGGAATCCACTCATAATAGTGTGTTGCTATCCTTTTGGCTGATAACTATGTCAGCCAGAGATGCTTTAGTTAAGTGTATTACATTGTGCACATTTAGCTTGTGCACATCTTGTTGCCCATACAGAACTATTCTTTGGTATGCAGACATCCCTTCAAGGTGTTGTACAAGATGCATGTTCATAGGTTCATAGGTAGGTACTAGTCTATCGGCCCCAGGGCCTAAGTAAGCCTAGCCAACAAGGTTCCCTGGCTTATGCCACCCAAGAAAGTGTGATATCTATTTCTGTGTTCACCCAGTAAATACAGAGATCACTGACACCATTGTTGCCATGGGTTTGATTCTTGCACTTGTGGCTTGTGGCTTATGTATCAAGCAGACCTCTCAAATGGACAGAATTGGCCCTAAATTTAACACTGTCTCACTTAACCCCTCCAAAGACAGTTTATTTTTAGAAAAAGGGTGGTGATTTCAACTTATAGAATCCTGGCAATCATTATAGTTGCACACGTCTGTTCCTACACAACATATATAATAACTTAAACTTACATATTTTGGCACTATCACAGATTAATGTTTCTGATATTTTAAAATTGTTTATGATTGTACCTGCTTCTGTCAACAGTTATCCATGAGTCTGTTGTCCATGATTGTTTGTGAGGTATGCTGACATTTCAGTTTTATTCAAGCAAGTCATTTTGCAGATCTTCACAACATGCACCAGCTGCCGTGTCCAACCTGCGGCCCGCGGGCCGCATGCGGCCCTCAGAGCTCTTCCATGCGGCCCTCAACCTCTAACTGCAACATCGATGTACGCATGCCCCAAAACACTTTTTTTGTTTTGTGTTTTTCGCTCCCGTGACCTGTAACGCTAATGTCGGTGTGAGCATGCGCCAAAGCACCCTTCTAGTTTTGTTTTTGAGCCAAAAAAAGTTCAGTGTGTTTACGCCATTATTTTGCACCGAACAATCAGTGTATGTGTGTGTGTGTGTGTGTGTTCTCGCTGAAGAGGGACTCATGTATGGATTTGCCGCTGTTGCCTTTGAAAGGGACAGCACTTACCTGTGTTAATAGGCAAGTACGGAGTGAGTGAGTGCATGCATGAAAGCAGAATTGTGTGCGTGAAAGTAGAAGAAGAGTGTGTGTATGTGTGTATATGTGTGCATGACAGAGAGAGACGCATGCACAAAGAGGCTAGCAATGATCAGTCTACCTACTGAACACAAACAAGTTAGCTCACAAGTATATCATACATTAAGAGTACACTTTCATTAAATTGTGGCTTTCCTGACAGGGAGAGTGTTGTATTGAACATGAACTCATACCTCTTAACTGTATGGATTTTCAAAGAATGTCTGAATTTTTGCCTTATCTTCCAATTTGTGTCTTTTGCTTAGGAAATAAAAGTAGTCATCCAAGGTAATGCAGTATAAGGAGTAAGAATGAGACAGCAGCCTAGGGTTAATGGGTCAGTAGTGGACTGACTATGTGGGACTGTAGCATATAAAGTTGTATTGTTTTTTCAGACAAACAAAAAAGCACCTAGTACTGATTTTTCATTGGTGGGGTCTAAACAGTGGTAGATTGGACAACAGTAAGCATAGCTTTGGTGGATCATCAATACTGGCAAATCAAGTGGACACAATGTCATTTTTTAAATGTTGGGGATTTTAGTGTGTATGTGTGTGCTTATGTGTTGGGAGTGCTGCAACAGTAGATGATTATTAAAGACAGAGACTTATGGACTGTGGAGAATATGTTTCTTTGTTTCAAAACCTAATACTTGGGTACGCATGCCAGAAGTAGATTTTTTAAGACATAGCTTCTTGCCATTTACAGTGGATGGATATTTACATTTAATGGACAATGTATTAGCGTGGGCCTGTGGGGTTCTGAAGGATGTCAAGTCTACCACTGCCAATGTCTTGTAAAGTGACCTGGAAATGGATATTGGGATGTTACTGAACAAATATAGTAAGTGGGCTTAGAAATATAGTTGAATTAAACAAAGTGTACTTTCAATTTACAGGCCATAATTTAATTTATTTCAGGTAGTCCAGATACTGGTAGATTGTATACCATTAGACTTAATTAGGGAGAGCTGTCATTCTGGGGAAACAAGCAGCCCTAGTTTCAGTGAAAGCTCTGTGGTTGCTTGCAGGTAGGAAGTTGCAGGACGTTGATGCAATGTGTTTTATTTATTATTTTTAATGCATTTGTCATTTCAAAGCATGGTTTTCTTTGATGCAAGAGAAGGCAGGACTGAATGAGCTATATAATTTTTAACTGACAATAATGGCATAGAAAGATTATAAGTGATGTATAATAGTTGCAGCTACAGTTGTTTCAATGGTGTCTGTGATGCATAACTATTTTTGGGCCTGTGTCCCACTTTTATTTTTCACTTTGTCCAGATTTCTTGCTCTAAGGTTGAGAGGTATGGTTCCATACTAAATCAGAAGTTGTATTTACCTTGGAAGACTTTTCGGCATAATTATGAAAAACAGAGCCTTTTTAATATCTCTGCTTATTTCCAATATAAACTGCCATGTAACCGTGCATATAACCTTATTAAGCTACTTTACTTCTTTTGGAATTGACAGGTATGATTCATCTGTTCGGACATAAGCATAGAGTGCTAATGTGACTTTGATTTCTTGCAGCAGTCTGTGGTTTACATAATCACAATAACTTTTCTGTGTTTTTGGGTGTGTAATCAATTTAACAGTTTTAAAGATGTTTTCCAAAAATAAATGAATATATAATAAATAAATAATCGTCTCTACACTTTGAGCTATTGACAAAGTCTGGGAATTTGTTTTTTTCAAAAGTGAAGGTCAGCATTACAGCTCAGCAAACTGTCAGTCTGTGAGTAACTTCTGCACAAATTAAAATGTCTGAATGTGAAATGGCTTTAGATTGGAGGGAAGTTTATTTTTATTTATTTTACATTTGTTTACCGGGAAAGTCCGACTAGACACAGGTCCATTTTCAGCGGAGGCCCGGGGAGAAAAGCTCCAAAAATAACACAAAACAATATAATACAAGAGAGAGAGACAGCAAATTACGGATGAAGTACTCATACAATATGGTAGAGATTACATCTCGTAACAGTGAGAATCACTGAGGTACAGAATAAACTTAAAAACATTTTTTTTTACAGTTATAATTACAGCAAGGCAAATATCAATGAGTTTAGATTTTAGGAGAAAGCTGTTTGTACATAGATGAAGCTCTGAAACAATCTTTTGGTATGGATTAACCTGGGGATTGACACAAGTTATATGCTTAAACCAGTATGTAGCATTATAGTTTATGGTTTTCTTATTGATTTACTTTTTGCCGAGCAGTTGTTTGTTAATTTATTGATGGTCCTTTTGGTGGTGAGAAATTACATGGATGAATCCATCTCTATTAAGAATTTTTTTTCAGATATTTTGACTTCCAGACAATTTCATTCAGTGAGTGGGTGTCCTGTGATTACTGAGGTTGCCTATTTTACAAGTAGGGGCTTGTATGTGTGTGTGTGTGTGTGTGTGTGTGTATGTGTGTGTGTGTGTGTGTGTGTGTGTGTGTGTGTGTGTGTGTGTGTGTGTGTGTGTGTGTGTGTGTGTGTGTAAGAGAGAGAGATTTAATATGTATACTGAATATAATTTTGCAAATGGAATTCTTAGTTAAACATGCCCCTCTTCTTGGGCAACTAGATTTGAGTAACCAATATTAGATCTTAGCCATCCAGCTGGGAAAGGTTAGTATGTGGATTTTCCATCTGGTTTGATGAAGGCTATGCTACTTACCCAAGGACTACATTTATGGCTATCCATCCAGCTATCGTGTTGCTGAACTACATTGTTTGATAATGAGAGAAGCTTTTTACAGAAGTTGAAGGTTTTTGTGTCAAGAACCTGTCCATAGAAAGTGGCTTGTTTATGTTGCAGTGAAGGCTGTGGTCTTTGTAGTGAGCATTTTAAGTATAACCAGTATTTCTGAGGTAGAGGAAGTCTCTTAAGGCAGGATCTTTCCTAGCCTGGAAAGCAAGCCAGTGATGAAATTTATAGGGACCAGTGAGAGACAGAGGAAAGCAAGAAGCTTTTTAGTCTGTTTGGATAACTAAGTGAACTTAATCCTTTGACCTTTTCTGTCAGAAATGGTTGTAATCTTTCTTTTGGCAGGGTGTTTTGCTGAGGCACATGCCAAAAGGGGCATTGCACTCAATAATGGCTCTTGTAAAGGAAGAATACAGGGATGTTATGATCTTCTTGAACCTGGATGAGATACCCTTACTAATGAAGTGGGCCATGTAAAAAGCTTTCCTTACAACGGAAACAACGTGGTGGTCAAAAGTCAGGTTTCTATCAACCTGGGTGCCCAAGTACCATACGACTTATTGCGTGCTTACAACATTGTTATTAATATGATAATTTGTGGGAACATCACTCTCCTCAAAGGGGATGATGATGCATTTTTTGGCATTTAGCTTGAGGTCATATTTCTGGCACCAGTTACTTGTTTGGGTTAGACCCTCTTGTAGCTTATTCAGAATTGTTTTATTAAGTCAGTAATGTGAATTCTTTATTTTATTGCAAATTTGTTGGGTTATTTTTGTGGATTATAGTATTGTAGGACTGCTGATGTTGACATTTTACATAGCTGGACTGCTGGAATGGTTTTCCCAGTCAGAAATGCTAGTGCTGTAGTGAATATCTGTTTATTTGAAAAACACACACACACACACACACACACACACACACACACACACATATATATATATATACATATATATATATATATATATATATATATATATATATATATATATATATTAACTAAGATGTTAGCGTTAACTGTTAGATTAGAGAATTAGAATTAGAATGAGAATTAGAATTTTAAGGCAAATATTAGGCATTTATTACATTTATTCATTGTTCAAATGCACCTACAGTACAGCCAGGAGGTCGACTGTGGTCTTCCAGAGCAACAAAAGAGTTATCTATATGATATATTTTATATGCGGCCCCAAGACCATTTCTGTTCACTCAATGCGGCCCCAGTAAGCCAAAAGGTTGGACACCCCATAAGACATCATTGCTAAACGCCCTCTTCAGTCAGTGATGTTAATATCACAACCATTCATCTACATTTACATGTACCCCTGGGTGACATTCACATATACACTGTCATATATGATGATATAAATATACTCACACGGGGAGTGTGTAAAGAGCATTATATACTGTGCTATGTACATATGTGATTCATTTTATGCTACAGACTTATCTTGGAAGTGTACATACTTTGACATATCCTATCTTGTGTATGCTGCTATATTTTACATGTCCTCTTTCTCTTTCTTAATTTCTATCAATTATGTCTGTGGCTGCTTTAATCAGCACACTTTCCCTGCCGAGTGTATTGATGTTGCATTGTATTTGCCCTTGTTGATCGTTCTAACATCCAGTATTTCATTCCAACATTGAGTATTTCATTATGCAGAAACTTGATGTAGTGTATATTACATGGAGTACACATTTCTGTAATGTGTTAATATGGCAATCATTGGTGTAATTTCACCCCTGGTAGTCACTGTGGCTCTCCGAGCAATTTCAAAGAGTATGTTTTCCTGTAGACAAACTTGTATGCATGTTTCCTCTACGTTTGTGCTTCTCTGTACAGTTTTCTGGCCAGCAACACTGCTTCTGGACATGGAAGCTTGCTTTGATTTGTGTATGCTTGATGCATATAATGCATTTGCAATTAGTGTTACTGCTCATTGTGCAAATACGTAAAGGTGAAGCATATACATGGAGTTTATTTAATCTATAGGTAATGTATGATAGGGACTAGACTTTATTTTTCACATGGAAGAGAACTGCCATTTCTAAGTAGTTATTTATGGGTATCAATGTTGCTATCTGCAACCCATGCATCAAAGTATAAATACAAATAGATGATTTTACTTTGTAAGCCAGTATGGGCATATTTGTGTGCGTGTGTGTGTGTGTGTGTGTGTGTGTGTGTGTGTGTGTGTGTGTGTGTGTGTGTGTGTGTGTGTGTGTGTGTGTGTGTGTGTGTATGTGTGTGTATTGTGTGTTTTGATCAAGTTAGCAGATGGAAATGGGAATGTAGGATAGAGATGCAAAGTAGAAGCAAGCAGAAGGTGGAATAATAGGTGAGCAAATAAGGAATAAGCAGGAAGGCTATGGGATAAGAGCATATCTTTCACCTTCTTAGCTCAATCATCCTAGACAAATATAAAAAAAGGTTGTAATTGTTTAATGACTTCACTTCTAAATAATTTGTTAGAAAAGTGCACATTTTATGATAAACACATCAAACAATATATGCCAATCTTGTGTATGTTCTTAAAAAATCTGGAAAGGTGAAATATATTGGTGGGAGTTCTTTTTAGGATGGATGAGCATTTATGTTTTTTTCAAAAAGGGAAAGTTGGGGAATGAAGTCAGGGAAGTAAGTCAAAGAGATTTTGCAACACAAGAAAGACAGATATGACTGGCAGGCTGTGAGGTAACATAATAATGAAGGGGGAAAACAATTGTGAAGAAGACATCGGGCAAAGATAGGGAAGACAATGGTAATGATAGGATTGTACAATATACAAGGATAGGCATGGACCCAAAAGATTGGAAAATCCTTCCCAAGGATAGGACTGAGTGATCACAGATGCAGTCTCTGCCACCTTAGACCCAGTTGAAGATTACTTGTCACCTTGGTTACCATCACCACTGGATCCTACCTCAGAGTTGGAGTCAGCAATGGGCAGTGATGTGACTCAGCAAGTCACTGGAACATGGTCTCTGGTGTAGGTCTAATTGATGCAGGAGGCATACCTCTCAACTGTCCAGATTTTACCTTATATTTTTAGTCTGTTCTTCATACAATTTGTAGTTTTCTGGCAAATCAGTGAGAAATGAAATCACTCAATAATGTGTTATTTTGAGTAGTAGGCTCCATAGCCTTCAGAAAATACATGTTAACACAAATCCTTTCATTTTAGCGACTTTCTAAGTTTATAAGTGCAATATTTAAAATGTGCCCTATTTTTGCGTCTTTGTCCTCCCTTTATATTTGTATTTATCCAGATTTCTTGTGCTATGAGGTTGAGTAATATGGTAGGAGGTGTGGAGGTAACTTTGGCAGGCTGGGACTCAGATGTGCAAGGTGCCTCTTGTGACAGGGGTGTTGATGGTGGTAGCAATACTGCTGCCACCTTTGGGGGAGCAGGCATTGCATGTAGGCTGGGTGCAAGTTGTTGTGCTGCCGCATATAATAGTAAAAGAAATAGAGAGAAACAAAATAATAACCCAAATAATGTATATAAGACTGTATAAAAGAAAAATAATAGTGACACAGAAGGTGAGGGAATGAAGAATAAACACAATCAAGTGCATTCTTAACTATGTTGACACTGTTACAGTTAGGCATAACACACCTGTGACAGTAAAAAACAAACAACAATACGGTAGACCTCGGAAGAAGTTCTATATGAATGAAAGTGCTTATCGGTTGTTTTTTATTTTGTTTCATTAAAAGTGTGGTTTTATATTCCCATATTGTCGTTTGTTTTTTATTTAATGTGGAATATGATTTTTTCAAGAAGTTTGAAGTTATACACTTCTGACAGTAGTACTTAAACAGGAATATCATCTACCTATTTGTGAGAATACAATATATGGGGGAGGAGGGCTCACCCAAAAGACATCTTCACATGCAGTTTGACATAAGAGAATATAAACGTCAAGAGATATTTATCAAGACTCCACATTTGTGGTTGTGGACAGTGATGCAATCTGAGTTTTGACAAAAATAAAACTATAAATATACAAAATAAACATGCTGATCACACAATAAATATGTCCAGCACAGGTGATAGACAAGGGATAGATAGTTGTATTGTATATTGTGAAATGCTTGGCAAAATATTAGCACTCATGGATCTTACATAAATGGATCATGTAGTGGAACATCGATATTACGGGGGACGACAAATATAGTTTTCCATGAAAACGGTGCTTTTCTGGGGGGAGGGTAGAATTTAGCCCAGAGCCATCCTAACAATCTCAGAGCACATAGACTTATCATGATGATTCACTTGTCCACCTGTACAGTAGGAGGCATGCAGAAGTACGCTTCTAACATTCTAACATTGCACAGTCATAATTCTACCTTTGAGCTATGTCACTTCTAACAGATGCCTTACTGCTGTATAAAAGTTACATGTAAATACTATTAATGCAAACAACTGTTACTATGAAAGAAGAAACATTTTTGGCAGGATATATGCTCACCCAGAACTCTGTTAGGCACTTAATTCTGCTCCTGTGCATCTGTCTTTTCCTTTTGAATACTGCAGGGTCTAGAGATATAAAAAGAGCATAATCAAAAATTGAATGATGTTCCAGTTCCAGTACTGAGTTAGTGCTTTAAATTCATTGGTGAAGGAGGTCAGCAATGAATCAACTCAGGTCACTGTAGTAGTGTTGGCACTGTTTCCACACATTTGAGTTACCAGTACTGTGTGTGACAGCCTTGTCCAACTTATTATAGACATTGGCCTTATGCCATGACCCAGTTTAGCCCTTATGTAGGTGTCTCCAGATGTAATGCTTATGAAGGATTTGCAGACAAATCTTGGACTCCCCCTTACACCACCTCTGTGCTCTAAAAGGAGCATTGTACTCTACTTCAACAACCATAATGTCTCACCATCAACAATCTCAGGAAAAATAGCAGAAAATTAGCGTCTAGACAGTTCTCATGTGCCCATCCTAAAGCATAGCTAGTTACCCACAATGAGAATCAAACGCTGCACTGTAGGTTTGTAAGGTAAACACCTTAACTGTTATGCCGACCTCACTCCTAGCAAGACAAAGATAGACATAAATACATGCATAGATTGTATGCACTTCACTCTCTCATAAATATTTTATGTTTCTTTCTTTTTTTTTTTTTTTTTTTTTTTTGAAAGCAGGGGTGATGTCACATGGTTCCCTATTATATCAGTGAATGCTTAAAATATTGAACATTGTTTTATCGACCACTTTAAGTCCAAACCACGAAATCCCGAACACACGGACCAGCGATTTTTATCTCAGGGAAAAAATCACTGGGCCATTTTTGGGACTTTGCCATTTCCTCCACTGTGGTGTGATCTTGGAGGTAGTATGTTTAAGTGGGGGGCTTCACATTGGGAGGCGTGTAGGGCAAAGCCCCCCACTTTATTTTGTGTTTTTTTTTCTTCTGGAGCAGCGATTTTTTCCCCTAGGAAAAAAAATCACTGTTCTGTGTGTTTGACATTTTGCTGTTTCGGTTTTTAAGGGTCGATTATACAGCATTCGCTATTTTAAGCATTCGCTGTTATAATATAAACCCATGTCACACACAGTCAGGCAATGCAGGTGCAATAAGAGCTCTATGCAGATACACATTTACAGAGGCTGTGGCTAGCACAAACATATTTGTATGATGTATGTCTGTACATGATATATGGCTGAGTAAAAATCTGAAATGAGTTCAACGTTGCTACATGGAATCTGAAGCAGTCCCCTATCTTGTTTTGCCTCTTTATCATACTCAGTGCTTCATCTCATAGTTATTAGAATATAACATGGCTGGCCACTTTACCCACTCAGAGTGTGGCTGACAAATTTACTTGGCATAATGCAACAAAGTTTTCTGAATCCAGCCTATAATATTATTAGCTCCTAGCATCCATTGTCTGTGTATATTTGCAGTGAGTGTATAATACTTCCTGACTAAACTCCAGCTTGTAAAAAATAATGACAGTTCAATTGTTGAGGAACATTCTATCTATATGTCATTTGACTGGACATATTACATAGCATAAAATAAACATGGCAAGATATTAACAGACCATGTAAATCAAAACAGTTTGGAACAATTAATATGAAATCCACCTAGAGATGTGCTAATTTGTTCTCTGAGTGGATAGCTGATGACAGAAATACACTATCAAATTATATTAAAGCAAGAACTAGTTTAGATATTTTTAAGAATAACTCAGACACTTATTATTACTGTTTTGGTATATGGGCAAGCTAGAAGGGCATGGATACCTATGCCTGAAAGATATGCATCTAGGTGTGTAATATCGTACATGTCATTCTGACAGTCATATGGTCATATCAGTGAAAGTTTTGAAACATGAGGAGAATAAATCTAAGATTACTTCCCTGCTTAGGCTAGCAGAAGCATATCGGCATCAAGTAGGAATAGAAATCAAACCAGAAGTAGATAAAAAAACAGGCAGCAACTGAATGTGCCAAAAAACAAAAGAAAGAATATAAGGTGAAGGACCAGAGAAGGCAAGAAATGTGAAAAATGCATAAATATAGTTGCAAGTATAGAAAACTTATGAAAGAACCTCATGTTGATCAGGAATTAATGCAGGAATGGTTAAGGGCAGGCAAATTCAAAACAAGAGATGAAAGGTTAATATTGGTGGCACAAGATAGTGGGCTACATACACATTGGTTTACAAAATCCAGTGAACATGTGGGAGAAACAGAAAAATGTAGGTTTTGTAAAACAGAATTGGAAACAGTTGCACACCTCATTGCTGGTTATGACATACTAATGGCAGAAGGACTGTATACTGAAAGCCATAATAATGTGGAAAGACTGTTGCACTGGGGATTATGCAAACATTATGGAAGTGAAGCAGCTGTAAAACACTGGAAACATGAGCCACAAAGCATCATAGAAAATTGTGAAGTCTACATCACACAGGATCATCCATTACCAACAGTTCAAAAGATAGTTGCTAGAAAACCAGATAAAGTGGTCCAGGAAAAGAAGACAAACCTAGCATTGATAATTGAACTCACCACACCCAGTGACTATAGTGTCCTGTGTACAGAGAGCTACAAAGTCATAAAATATCAGGATTTGCAAGCATAAATGAGAGCAATGTTGAAGAAAGTTCCCCAGATAGTTCTAATAGTAGCAGGAACAATGGGTCTTTTAAAATATAAGAGTCTACAATCGTATTTAGATATGCTACCAATACATGTAACTCCATACTAATCACAGAAGGAGTCATTAAAGGGCACATTGTGGGTGCTGAGAAAAGCACTTTTGGCTGACATCAAAGAGTGAAACAATACTAATTTCATGAACTTTAATCATACTTCAACTTAGGAATGGGGTCCATTCCCAAGATTTGGAGAAATTAAAAAGGGAGAAATCATATTATGTCTATGAAATGTTTTCTTTCCCATGTCTACCATTCCTTGGTCCTTTCCTTTTCCTAGCTCTTATGTCCCTCAACCGAACACATGAGGCTAGATATTTTCCATCCATTTGTTACTGTGTGATGAGTGGGGTGAGAGTCCCTTAGATTATGAGAATGCCATCTCAGCAGCCATAGGTGACATTTGCATGTCCTCATATCCCTGTGGCAACAATCAGAGGTTTATATAATATTAGCTCCAAAATTATGCACTTCCAGGTATGCTTGACCTGGTGACAGTTTAGGCTTATTGCTGAGTGTGGCATGCTCAGCCCAACATTGTTGGTAATTCTCACAGTGACATTTAGCCTCCACTGGGCATCATAGGTTCATAGGCTCATAGGTAGGTACTAGGCTATTGCCCAAGGGCCTACAAGCCAACAAGGTTCCTTGGCTTACACCACCAAAGAAAGTTATTTTCCTGTGCCGCTGTCAACCAGAAACACAGAAGTGATCCCCTGGGTGTATTTCCTATTTCCCATCCACTCATCAAGATTTTTCCTGAAGAGTGCTAATGAAGAACTTTGCTTGACATACATGGGTAGCCTGTTCCAGAGTATGGGAAGTCTCTGGGACAGGAATCTATCCCTCCAGCATGTCCTGTTTATTGTAGTGACAAGGTTTAGGTCCCTAGAGTGTGTAGCTCAGAGGTATTGGGATTTCTTTAGGTGTAGCATGTCCAAAAGCTCTGGGTTTGACATAGCTTTGTATGTTAGGCAGAGATCACCTCAGAGTAGGTGATATGCTATGGAGGTAAGCTGGAGTTTTTTGAGGCGGTCAGTGTAGGGCATTTGTTTGATGCCAGTAGTCCTCTTTGTGAGGTACTTCTGTGGCCTTTCCAGCTACTGCAGATGTCTTGTGAGGTACATTCCAAAAAGGGTGCTGTATTCTATAATGAGTCTAATGTGTGTCGAGTAGGGGGAAACAATGACCTCTTTTTTCCTGGATAAGAACCCTTTTATAAATAGGGGTGCCACATAGAAGAACTTCCTGACTACTGTGGTGATGTGACTATCAAAGGAGAAACTACTGTCCACCTGGGTCCCAAGGTCTCTTATCACGCATTCGGTGTTAAGTAGATTGCTGCCTATGTGGTAGTTCATGGGTACAGAGTTTTTACCAAAGGGGATGACACTGCACTTTATGGCATTGAGCTTGAGGCCATGGCTCTGACACCAGGCATCTGTCTCAGCGAGGCCCGTCTGTAGGATGTCCACATCATTTGGGGACTTGACTATGGCCCCCAGTTTGCAGTCATCTGCAAACTTCATTAGCCAGAGGTCTTCTGTGTTAGGCTGTACTTCAGAGAAGTAGATACCAAACTGGAGAGGTCCCAGGATGGAACCCTGTGGTACTCCAATTGTCACTGTTTTGAAAACAGATTTGGAGTCTGCAACTTTTACAGTGTGGGTTCTGTCAGTGAGCCATTTGGCAAACCATCTTGTGACGTAGGGATTTACACCTAGTTTAGTGAGTTTAGCTATAATTCCAGAATGGGGGACGGTGTCGACAGCCTTGGTGAGGTCAAGATAGGCTGTGTGAACCACCTTACCCTCATCTATGGCTTTGGTGACTGCCTCAAAGAAGTCGATCAGGTTCAGGAGGCATGATCTGCCTTTCACATACCCGAACTGGGTGGGATCCAGAGTTTGGAGGTTACCGATGTCTTCGTTTATGAGTTCCGTGATGATACATTCCATGGCCTTGCAGACTAGGTTCGTCAGGCTAATAGGTCGATAGTTCCCAGGATCAGTGGTGGCTCCCCCTTTGTGGAGTGGGATAACTGTTGCTGTGCACTATTCAGTGGGCACAAAGCCTGATGCGAGGCTATTATTGAACATGGTGCTTAAGTGGGGAGCCTGTGCTTTCTGAAGTTCATGTAAAACGCAGCCTGGGATATGGATGCTGTGTTTTTGGCTTTAGAAAGTGCAGTTTTTACCCATGTAGTTGTGATTACAGGGACTCTGCATTCTTCCTTTATAGATATGGGCCCTTTAGGGAGTGGGGGTGGGGGGGTAAAGTTAGCACTGAAAATGTCTGCCAGGATGTTGGCAATATCAGTTGGTTCTGTAAGTTTCTTGCCTTTGTGCTGTAACTCAGAGCAGATCTGGGTGTTGCCATCGAGATTCTTGACATAACTATAGAATGCTTTGTGGTTGTCCTTGGAATTAGTGGCGATTTTGTTTTTGTAAATATCTAGAGACAATAAAGAAAGTACAATATACAAAGGTTAAAGTTATAAAAATATAGTAAAGTCATATGTCATATATATATATATATATATATATATATATATATATATATATATATATATATTTTTTTTTTTTTTTTTTTTTTTTTGAGGGCAGGGGTCCATCTTTAGTTAATCATTTGAGTATAATTTTGGCATTTGGTGAGAAATGCACAAAACCCTTTGTCCTGTGCCAAGGGATTCACTTCATATAAGCACTGAAAAGTTCATAAGGCCAAAATGGAGGACATCACTGTTAGGAAACCTTAGAAACTTGACAATGGAGTAGAAAAGGAGTAAAGTAAACAACAATATCCTACTTCATATACATATTATGAGTAACAGAACCACATTGTAAATATATTACAGTTGTCAGAATCCTAGTAAAGATAGGGAAACTCTATAAAACCCATGAGGAAATATCAATGGTCTCTGGGCTAATGGCTAGAACTATTAGTGGGAACTGATATGGAAAAACTGTAGTACAGCTGTCATTGTTAAAAAAGACACAGATAGAAGTTCTTAAAATGGCAGAACAGAAAAAATGCAAAGAAGAAAATATAGCAGTAAATAGGGGGATCTTAAACTGAAAACAGAAATTACCAGAAGTAAGGAGTATTTTTTACTGGGACAACTGATAGGGTGTGTTATTTGTGAAAAGGAAATATTACAATCTGAGAATTTTGACAGGCAGGGGGGTTTAGTAAAATTTCAAGGGGTCTTTCAACTGACTGTAAGCATTAATGTACAAGATGGGACAAAAGAAGAAAGAGCAGAAATATTTATATGCCTAACCCATGAATGGAAGCAAAAACATCTTGGTTAGTGTATGTGCTGAAAAATAAAGTTTTAGAAAAAGATAATGGCTTTGTCCCTGTAGGAGAAGGTACCACAACTAAGATATCTGACCCAGAGAAAATGGTTATTTTTATTCAAGTTGTTTCTGAGGAACCAGGCACCTTTCTCGAAAAGAAAATTAGTCAGCATAATAGTACTGCCCTTGTTAAGCAATCTACAACTGCAGCTGAAACATCCTTATCTGTTGACTGGAAGTGAAGCAGTTTCTTTCACTTTTGTGGCTTGTACAGAAAAGGTGTAAGACTTAAACCTCACTCCCATACTTAAGGTTGGATGAATTGTCCAGGTCCTACAACCTACCTAATGAACTTCATTTTAACAATTCTTTTGTGCTTGAAGGAAGATAACATAACATGTTGGGCTGATACACATGAACACATTTAAAAATGCTGTCATATGAAGAATATAACTGGCTCATTTACATTGCAAAGTTTGTAATGCAAGAGGTTGTGATGCAAATTAGCCCGAATGCAGATTCTGTGGTTATTAAGATTATTGTTTAATTAATTGATTATTGATGGAACACACTATTTAAGGATCTTACATATAAAATTGATGAACTGTACCAATATGTTGAGGAAGCTGGAATCTCATGAACAGGGTCTACAAGATGGTTAAGCAAGGATTACAATGGATGCTTCATGAAACCAGAAAGGAACCAGATCCTCATGATGAGTACCAATATCATAGTTGAGCAAGGGCTATAACTGGCTTTTGTGGACCCTGAAGTAGAAAGTCAAGTTAGAAATGCTATCTTGCTTGACCTGGAGAGTCCCTCACATGAAGACATTTGGGACTGGATAAAAGTATAAAGAGGTCCACAAAAATTATTGTTAGAAGCTTTGTTTGCGCCACAGATCAGTAGTTTGAATGCCTATCTAGTAGCATCGTTTGAAGGCAAAGCAATCTCTTCATAACTGTACAGAAAGGCACTGTTCATATAATGTTGTGAGACTGAAGAACCAAGTTAGACTGTATGGTTTGTAATACTGCTAAACCAAGAAAATAAAACTCTGTTTTAATATGTCCTGTTTCTGTGAGGTTGAAAATATGATACTACATTCAGCAAAATGTATTGGTGCATACAGGAGGAAGGACATTTGTAGAATCATAAAGGTAAGTATATATACAATAGAAAAAAATTATTATTTGGCTTTCAAAAATTACCTTATTAATAACAACCAGCCTAGATTAAATAAATGACAGAAACAGATTCCTTTTATCTGATTTCTACCTAACTGTGAAATCGAATTGATCTATTCTAGAATTCACCTATTTTTACAAAGGAAATATTCACTAATGTGCACATTAAAAATGAATGAAGTAAGCACCTACCCACAAGTCATAGTGATGAAAAGAAGAAAAGTATTATGGAAACCTTAAAGTAAACAAACACATATTTTGCAAAGGCAGTATCTCTTACATGACTTCAAATGGGACAATTGCTGCTAAATTAAAATTAAAAACTGAAGCTAACTGGAAGCAGGCAAATAGCCTGTGGTTTACTATACAAAATCATAGCAACATAACTAAACCCATATCAATTGTATTAAACAAAATGTCTTCATGCAGGCATTACTCAAACTTATGACAAAGAATTGCTATGGTACAATTCACGGATATTTTGGGTGATATATTAAATCCAAGCAATTTTAGATATATCATGTTAACAAGTAATTTATGCAAAGTGTTGGAAAGAGTCATAATGAAGTTTATCAAAAATGACACAGGGGATGTGTTTTTGTTACATATTAAAATATATGGCAGTCTAACCTTTTGTTGTAGAGTGAATCCAGCCCTGACTATAAAGCAGGTTATCTGAGCTTATTAGCAGCACAGGCACTTGCTGGAGCTGATGGAAGGAGGGCAGTAGTGATATGGCATCATCAGCTCATCTACCTTTGGGTGAGTGAAGAAAGTGCATGCCTGATGATATCAGTCACATTGTAGTGTCACCACAACATCCTGGAAGTCACGCAGTAGTTCTGGCTCCTAAATAGGCAAGGCAGTCATGCGAGGTTCAATGACGTATGTGGGTGAGTGATATTTCCTCACTGATGTACTTTGCAAAGCATACCCTTGTGCATATTAACAGGCATGTAGCATGGTGTTAGAACTAAAAAAAAAAAAAAAAAAAAACTCTAACGGCTGCCTAAATAGTGCCCCTATTATTATGGAGTTAGTAAGCTGAATAGGATAGATGACACTTTACTATCCTCAGCAACCATCTATGGGTCATCCTGTAGATTTTCCAGACAAGTGAACCTGCATGTTACATTAATGAGTGTTTTTATCTTGCAGAGTGCTGCATCTCCTAATTTTTGCCATGATTTTCTTTCTTCTGTTACACAGCTTATTGATTTTGTGATTCCACCAGGGTGGCTTTTTTTTAGTTAATTCTGTACTTCTTCCTGGTGGGTACAGCTGCCTCTATGCAGCTATTAACATGCTTGTACAAGGTTTCTGTGAATAATTTTGCATATGCAGCAGTGTTCTCAGGGTTTAAATTGGCTTGAAATTTTGCTATGTTATCAATTAACAGCAGGAGGTTAGCCTTAGAGTAGTTCCTGAATATTCAAGGTTTAGCTGGTGGTCCAGATTTTATTTTTACTTCAAAAGAGACCATTTTATGTTCTGGCCTTACCAGGGAAGACATTACAGTAGGGGGTGTGCAGCACTCTCCCATATCAGTGAGGACCATGTCCAGTATGGTTACATCCTGGTTGGTGTATTGACTATCTGGTCCAGGGAGTTTGTGTTTACAAACTCTAGAACTCTCTGTGAATGTACATCTGTTCAAAATGATTGACAGTGCATGTGAATGAAATAGAGTGGCAGGTGCATTACTCAATAATTTAAGAGTGATCCACTCATCAGCCTTCATTTCTCAGAGGAAGTAAGTTAAACAGATAGGTTAAGAGACCAACCAGTTATCTTGGATCTGCCTATAGATATAGACAGATCGGCAAAATTGGGTTAGAACTAATGCTAAATTCCACTTAAGTTTGAAGAATACCCTGGATGCACAAAAGAGAAAATTCCGAAATGAAATCAAATATTTAGGAGGCTGCCTAATTCTTATAACATCTACCAATCTGTTGATACTTAAAAGATGGAAGGTGATGGATGTCACTAACTCAGGAAAAGAAATAATATTACAGGATACATATTTCAAAAAGTAACACTGTATGAACAAAGGAAATATATGTTTTTATTGTAATTGTAGTTTTCTATAGTCAGTGAGGAATGGAAATATTATTAACATGATGTTAACAGGTCTTGGGGTAGGTCGGACATTTAAAGAAAGCAGTAGATAGGAAATGGAAGTGATTTTCTTCATAGGTTCATAGGTTCATAGGTTGGTACTAGGCTATCAGCCCTAGGGCCTATACAAGCCTAGCCATAACAATTCCCTGGCTATTTCTTCCCACATTATTTACTTTCCTGGACCCCTGTCTAGCAGGGTGACTGACGTGATCCCTGGGGTGAATTTCCTTTCTCCCATCCAATTGTCAAGGTTCCTCTTGAAGAGGCCCAAAGAGGCACTCTGCTTGACATGTATGGGCAATCTATTCCAGAGTCTGGGGAGTCTCTGGGTCAGGAACCTATCCCTCCAGCATGTTTTGTTTATTGTGATGACAAGGTTTAGATCCCTGGAGCGTGTAGCTCTGAGGGATTGGAATTTCTTTAAGTGTAGCATGTCCAACAGCTCTGGGTTTGACATGGCCTTGTATGTTAAGCAGAGATCGCCTTTGAGTAGACGATATGCGACAGAGTATAGCTGGAGTTTTTTAAGGTGGTCAGCGTAGGGCATCTACTTTAGGCCTGTGATTCTTTTAGTGAGGTATTTCTGAGGCCTTTCCAGTTGTTGCAGATGTCTTGAGAGGTACATACCAAATGGGGCGTTGTATTCTATAATGGGTCTAATGAGGGATGAGTACAGTGGGACAATGACCTCCTTTTTTCTGGATAAAAAGCCCTTCGTGATGAGGTGTGCCACATAGAAGGATTTCCTGACTGTTGTGGCGATGTGGTTATCGAAGGTGAGACCACTGTTCACCTGTGTCCCTAAGTCTCTTATCACACTTTCTGTGTTTAGTGTACTGCCACCTATATGGTAATTCATGGATACATGTTTTTTCCCAAGGGGATGACAATACATTTCTTGGCATTGAGCTTGAGCCCATGGCTCTGGCACCAAGCATCTGTTTCTGTAAGGCCCTTTTGTAGAGTATCCACATCATTTGGGGATTCAATAATGGCTCCCAGTTTGCAGTCATCTGCAAACTTTGTTAGCCAGAGTCCCTTAGTGTTGACCTGTACTTCAGAGAAGTAGATGCCAAACAAGAGTGGCCCCAGGACTGAACCCTGAGGTACTCCACTTGTCACTTGTCTGGAGCTGGATTTGGAGTCGGCTACTTTTACAGTGTGGGTTCTATCAGTAAGTCATTTAGCAACCCATTGGGTGACATAGGGATTAATGCCCAACTTAGTAAGTTTATCTATGATTCCAGAGTGGGGGATGGTGTAAAAGGCCTTGGCAAGGTCTAGATAGGCTGTGTGGACCACCTTACCCTTGTCCATGGCTCTGGAGACTGATTCAAAGAAGTCAATCAGGTTCAGGAGACAAGATCGGCCCATCACAAACCCAAACTGGGTGGGGTCCAGTGTTTGAAGGTTGCCAATGTCTTTGTTTATAAGTTCCATGATAATACGCTCCATGGCCTTGCAGATAAGGCTTGTCAGACTGATGGGACGGTAGTTTCCAGGATCCAAGGTGGATCTCCCCTTGTGGATTGGGATAACTGTAGCTCTGCACCACTCAGTGGGCACGAAACCTGAGGTGAGGCTATGATTAAACATGACACTTAGGTGAGGTGCCAGTTCATATTGTAGTTCATGTAGTACACAGCCCGGGATGTCATCTGGACCCATGGATGCTGTATTATTGGCTTTAGAGAGTGCGTTTTGTACCTGTGTGGCCGTTATTACTGGAATTTGGCAATCTTCCAGTATTGAGATGGGCCATTTAGGGGGTGAGAGGGGGGTGAAGTTGGCACTGAATCGATCTGCCAGGATATTGGCAATATCCTTTGGATCAGTATATTTAATGCCATTCTGTTTTAGCTCAGAGCAGATCTGAGCATTGCCATTTAGATTCTTGACATAGTTATAGAATGCTTTGCGGTTGTCTTTGGAATCTTTGGCAATTTTATTTTCGTAACTAGCTTTGGAGGATTTTATGAGGCATTCTTGCAGGTTTTATTGGAACAGAGTTTGTTATATAGGCAGTACATAAGAAACTGCAGTTATTTATGGTGTTGATTTTTGAGAGTGAAAGATTTAATGTTTGTCAATGAAAAAATTATGTGGTTAAAAAAGATACTTAGAGGTTTCAATGTAAAATTGAAAAGAAAAATAGACATATATTAGTTATACTGTAAAGCTAAGATTATTGGCAACAGGAATAATTTTTCCAGATTTTTACACATTTTAGATATTTTTAGGCTATAAAAACAGGGCAAAAGTAAAATGTCATTTTAAAAGAATTATACATTTCTTAAATGCCATTATTAGCAAGAATATGCTCTGACAACTTTATATAGCTACAAGAAACAAATCCTAGGTGGATTGCTTGAACTACAAGATAAACACATTGAAATCATTTAACACATCTTGTATTTTGCTTTGTATGTCATTAAAGTGTATAAAACAACTGTAGCAATGCATTTATCAACAGACTGTATAATAATGTCAGTCCTTTGTAGTCTAATTCATTTAAAACATTCACTTCATCACATTTATTGTTGTCATAATGTTTAGCATTATTGAAACTCAAAATTTGATGTCCAGAATCACACACATTAAGAAATAAACAAATAGTTGAATGTTTACTCTAGGAGTTTTTTTACTAGTATTAATACACAGAAATTAATATGTCTTGCAAAGTAGTATGTGCCATATAGACTGGTCACTAAAAAAGAGTCACAAAATGTAAGCCTAAAAAATGGATAATTACCTGATTACCAGAAACAGAGAGTACTGTTTAAATATTCTTTTTCCATTGCTTGATTGGATTTTTTTTTTTAAAGGTTGCCAACTTCATTCTCAGTCACTTGTAACAGACAGCAGCAGCAAATTTTCTGTTACTTCAACACATGAACATGCCCTTAATTGTCAAGTATGTTGTCAGACAAATTGTTTAAGCAGTTTAGGAAATTCTTCATATGAAAGAAATCGATAAAATGTTCCAACATCATGCATTACCTATTTATTATTCTGTAATGAGTTGAGTAAGACATATGCTATCATTCTCGTGTATTAGAGGTTGTATCACTGTTACTACTAGCTAGCTATATTTTTCTTGTTAATGCATTCAATAATATATTTATCAATGTCTGTTGAAAGTCAACTTTCAGTATCGGTGTTACTAACGTTCATTTGAATGTTGTCACTAGCATTCTAAACTACACCACAAGTACAATGCTACATACACAACCATCTTAGCAAGTCCATTTTCATTGTCCAACTTTAATTCACTAGAATACATGTTCATATAAACAAGTTATGCCTGTTTCTTTGTAGTTTGAGGCTCTGATCCAAAGTATCAGATTTCTCTCTAAAAATGCAACTGCTTGTGAAATCATTATCAGAATATTTACATTTTTGAATCCCTGTTTAAGTATTATTTCCTCATCAGTGATTTGTTTAGAAATTATTGTTTGTATTCAACAAAATGCATGTTTCATAACCTTATTTTACATCTGAGTAATAAATGTTTTTAACCGTGGTATTTATTTTGTGAATAACTGAAAATGAATTGCATGCATGGAAAACTTCTCTGCAGATTACGGCTTTGTCTTTTCTTCAATAATTGTTCATTGTCTTGCCTAAATGTAGGTTGCTTCAAACTGCATAGTCCTCATGGAACTATTTTGCATTTTGTAGAAGGAATAAAAGAGAAATGCTGCCAAATGAGTCCCAGACAATGCAACATTTTCCTTTCAAAATCAATGAGATCTTCTGTTAGCATTACAATTAGTATTACTGATTGCACTTCCCACCATCACATATATGCCCTCAGGAAACTTGTGACAAAACAAGTGTAGCAGAACAAAACCAATATAATTATCCATGGGGCAACTGCACCACCAAGGGCAAGATAAATATTCATCAAAAAAGAAATGAAAAACACTGTGCAAGTGCAATGGCACCTCATAGAAAGGCATACTAAAACAAGGCAAAATATTTTATCCACAAGGAGTAAGAAAGAATTAGAATAATTAAAATAATTTTACTGAGTATAAATGCAAGTTTAGTCATTCAATAGGCTGAAAACAGAAAGAAACACATGGTATTTCAGTCCCACTTACTTAAAGATCGTGTGCAAGTTTTTTTTTAACTATTTATTTTTGTTCATTTGTGTTGCAGTTATGTTCTATTCATGTAAAATCGGTTTTCTGATTCTAAAATATCTGGTCTTTACTTTTAGTTATTTAATTGGAACTACGTGTTATATTTAGTAAACTTGGATTTGTATTTACTGTATGTTGTATAGTTCATTTGCTCCCTGATTGCATGTCGTCATCCCCTCCTTATAAGATGCAGTTGTGGGGCAGACGGTTTGCAATGGATAGGTGCATTTTCGTATTTTGCAGAAGCTATATTTCATTGAGTTATACAGAATTCAGCACTATCAGCCATTTAGGCAATAAATCCACGTATGCAAAAACAAATGTGGTTATATTCAAGTGAATAGCAACTTGAGCAAAACAAAACAGAATAAAATTACTAGTAAAGAATATAGTGCTATAATCGCTATTAGGAAATGTAAATGATCTTCTTGAAAACCACACAATAATGTTCAACTGTCATAAATTGCCTAGATTAGTGCTGACATGAAATATTGATAGGTAATTCTGCAGCTGTATAAATGAAAATTGTTGAAGATACAGTGAAAATAATTTTTCTGGAAAAGACCATTATATTTGGTTGTATGTTCATAAAACCCTATTAATGACATAGGTTCATAGGTAGGTAGTACGCTATTGGCCCTAGGGCCTATATAAGCCTAGCCAAACGGTACCTTGGCTTTTGCCACCCAAGAAAACTATTTTCCTGTGCCCTGTCAAGCAGAGCCACAGAAGTGATCCCCGGTGTGAATTTCCTATCTCCCATCCAATTATCAAGATTTTTCTTGAAGAGTGCTAATGAGGAGCCTTGTTTGATATAGATAGGTAGTTTATTCCAGAGTATGGGAAGTCTCTGAGACAGGAACCTATCCTTCCAGCATGTTCTGTTTATTGTGGTGATAGGATATACACTGAGTCTGTCCCCCTGAAAAGGGAGATTGGATAAATGACTAATAAGATTACTAATGGAACCCAGAAATATAGTGCGATATTCAGAGTTTGAAGTATAATAACTGATTTTTCAGAACAGGTCACAGTCCTCAGCTACAGAAAGAACTTATTTGGTTAATGTACATGTAAAGAAACTTACGCAACTTTATCTTCACCTAATGCACATTACTGAATAGGAGTCTAAACTGGGTGCAGTCATAATTCTGTTGGGGGAGAAACTACTTCTGATATTACTTCTGATTTAATGGCAGATTACTAAAGATGCATCATATAATGCAACTGTATTCTGAATAGTGGGAAAAAACAAACATCCCAAATAGAAAGGACATATAAAGCAAAATGCCATACCGTGATAGTGAGGACTTACAAAACCTAGCATTTCATGCCTATGTATAAAAGTCCATCTTTCTGCTCCCTTAGGTCATTCATTACAGTGCTTTTGTTCATCAGTAGCAGGGTATTCAGTTAGAAAGTACACATAAGAGTTATATTTTGTACTTTTACATTTCAGTGCAGATCGGTTTTGAATATCACAACACGGCATTTCAGTCACAACATACAACCAAATGTCCCTTTTTAGATATGATATAGCTATTTATCTATATATATGCTATAGCTATTTATCTATATATATATGCATATACATACAGATATATATATATATATATATATATATATATATATATATATATATATATATATGTATGGGATCTGTATGGATCACCGAACGGCAACATAACAGAAACAGATTCGGCCAGGCATACTTGCACCAAAGTTCCTTTCACCGAAAGGTACTTTTGCGTAAGTATGCCTGTTGTGGAGATCGCACTACAGTGGGGATAAGGGAAAATTCCCTTTTCCCCACTGTAGTGCAACCTTGGAGTGAGAATATTTAAGGAAGGGGTGTGGGGGGCACAGGGGGACTTGCCCCCCCAGCAAAAAATGTAAAAGTAATGTTTTTTTTTTTTTTTTTTAAAACACACTTTAAAGAAAGCACTTTTTCAGTGAAAGCGCTTTCGTTAAAGTGTGTTCGGCAATTGTGGATTCAGACTATTGAACTTTTGTTCAACAGTCCTAGATCCATATATATATATATATATATATATATATATATATATATATATATATATATATATATGTACACAAGGCCACCAGTGGAAGTCCAATTTATATTACCATTACAGGTCAAACTAAGTACTACATTTCTGCCTTTAATACTGGTCTTGATGATAGGATGGGTTGACATAAATTTACATCAGGGTTATCATGTGTGACCCTATTCAGTTTGGAGGTCATCCCAATTAAGTACTCGTAAAGGGTGGCAAGAACTTTTACATGTTTCTACCTAAAGGTGCATGTGGCTAAGCCTCCTATGGTCCCCCAATTTTTTGCCCAGTATTGTTCTTATATTCCTAATACAAAAGGTCTGATTGTGACAGTAATGGCCTATATTCCCCTCTATTTAGAGCTTATATATTCAAAAGAGTAACTGTTATTCATTCTTGAGATTTTAGTACTATGCTTTCAAGGAATACCAGTGAGATGTTTGGTTAAAAGATGATAGGACTTCTATAATACCATCAGACATGTCCTTGCAGTTCTGTGCTGACTTTGTCAATGTAAATTTAGCTGTATGAAACACAATTGAGTCTTGACATGGCTTATGAAAATAGTCCTTCAGTTATATGTTGCTACTTATCTTGCAGTCCAAGGCACTATTGAGGTGCCTATGCCAGATTTCTAGCTGCTGTTATGTGATTTACTTACGGTCATGCAGTAGGCATGTAGGCTGAAGCAATCAAACCCTTCATCACAAGACCTTCAGCTCTCTGATGTAACCCTCTGTGCCTACAGTGTATAGGATTTTACTTCTAATGTAATATAATGCACTATAGACTGATAATGACATTCTGCATAGTTAGGCAGAGTTATATTCAGGGCTGTGAGCAGAAAATAAGTATAATGCAAAATATTGACTGTAACAGTGATGGCCTGCGGTCCTCTTCATTTAATACTTATGTGCAAAAGGCCAAAAGTCAGTAATTTCTGAGACTTCATTGTAAAAGTTTCAGTCAGTAAAGACAGGTGCTCACCTACAAATTTCTCCTTAGGGGTGTAAATGCAGGTCAGCACTAAATCTGACCATAACACTCAGTTGCTTTAAACTATGACACTTGAGGCATGGTATGTTAAAACTTAAAAAATATCATTTTTTTTCTCATGAAACATAAATCTCTTTTACTTCTTGTATAATTTCAACTCGGTAATGATGCATGCTAAGCCACTGTTACATTTCATATACTGTGTAGAAGTGAAATACAGCACCCCAATGGAAACCAAGACTCATGCAAAATGTTAGACTGTGACAGTGAAAGCCTATGAAACTATGCATTTGTTAACTGCAAATAAAATATGCAATGCCCTTCTTAAGATATCACAAAAACATTTAGACAGTAAATGGTCTTCACCTGTAAAATCCACCTCATACTGCTACTTTCCCCTTAATTATAAGTTCACAAGTATGTAATATGTGGGTCATTTTAAGCCTAGCCAATTCCCTTTTTGTGCGTAAAATAACATATTCCATTTGATTATAGATTGGTTTTACCCATCCCTTGGTTAATAATTATATATTACTCATAAAGAGAATAATTGGGATTATATCATTGATAATTTGAGGGAACCCATTCATAGGGTAATGCATTTAAGAGTTGCATCTGTCCATTAGTAGCAAATGGGGCAGTCCTGGGGTACATTTTCTGTTTTCCATCAATAAATCCAAGGTGCACAAGGATGTACTTTGTTTTACGTGGATGGAGATTCTATTCCACAGCAGTTGCATCCTCTGCAAAATATTCATGTCCTGCCACACCATTTTATTGATGTTACAGAAGAGGTTTAGATCCCTAGACTGAGTATTTCTGATGCCACTTGACTTGCTGATGTTCAGTAAATCCTTCAGTAATGTGTCAGATTATGTCTTATATCTTAGACACAGGTCACCTTTTAGCAGTCTGTAGGATATTGAGTGTAGTGATAGGGCTTTGAGCTGTGCCATGTAGGAACTGTTGCCTAGGCCTTGTATCATTTTAGTAAGGTATCTCTGTGGGTGTTCCAGTTGTTGCAGGTATCTGGACAAGTACTTGCCAAAGTAAGCATTATATTCAATGACCGGCCTAATGGAGGCTACGTAAAGGGGGAAAATGACATCCCTAGACCTAAACACAATCCTTTTGTTTATAATCTGTGCAATACAGAAGGACTTTCTTACTACAATAGACACATGTAGGTCAAAACTTAAGTCACTGCCCACATACGTTCCCAAATCCTGAACAACTGGACCAACTCTTAAGAGTGTATTGTCAATGTAGTAGTCTCAGGGGGTACATGACTTACCAAGGGATACAATAATGCATTTTTGATACTTAGTTTCAGACCATAATTTTGACACCAGTTATTTTTTGAGACAAATAAAATTTTTACTTCAAGCCATGGCATTTACACTATGGTAAGTTAAAATTCAATATATACACACACAAGTTTGTATGTATGTATATGAGAGTGTATGCTGTATGAATTTTTCTTATGTTGCACTTGCCACTTACTAACAATGTATACTAAATTTGTGCTCTTCTTTGCATCCTGATAAAAAAGTCACATAAAAAGCCTCTAATGGAACCAAGCAAATGGAGAATGTCATACTGTGACAGCAAGTGCAGGGCTTTGACACTGCTTATTTCATACTGATGTGTCTAAGTGTATATTTTATTACAATTCCATGCAGTAATGCCATGGTGTTCATATGTACGTGTTCACAGCTACACAGCATACATAACACTGCTAGTCGAGCTTTAAGGATTTCAGATGAGCTCATCAACGAATTTTACCATACCACTTTAGTTGCTTCATGCCATGGAATTTGAACTGTGACATGATACAGCTTAAAAAAGTTATTTTTTGTGATGCATTGCATATGGCTTTTAGTTCTGATTTAGTAAAACAGTTTTGCACATCTGTTCTTGACAATAATTTCACAGAAACTTTTGGTCAGAGGTCTGGACTTGGGATGGGAAACCAGGTAAAATGCAAACTGTGACATCAAAAGTCATCCAGAGAACTGCATTCAGTAGCTGCGCTTAAGGCTATAGATTAGTTCAGTTATAAAAGTTAAAATGTTATTAATGTTTTAGGGAATTAATGTATATCAAGTACAAAACACACTTGACTACCATCCTCCTCCCATGGATTTCACTGTATCTCAAATCTTATTTACTTATTAAAAAAGCAGAAAACAATGTGCTTTGCAGCAGATAGATAAGACCTCAAAATATATGTAACAGAAAGTTTTCATTGTCTAGTGAACTATGCATAATTATTTTAAACTTTTAATGTTAACACACCATGTATATATACTTTTAGTACTGATTTCACCATGACATTTGATAAGAGGTCATACATACATCGACAGAAATGGAGTTCAATGAAAAATCTGACAGTTAAAGGACTATTAACCCTTGCTTTTGGTATCTATGTATGGTAGGCCATATGTCAGTTTTGTATAGTTATAGGAGACTGAGACCAAATTCCTGAAGTGTTAAGTACCAGAATCACAATACAAAAAACAGAATGTCGATCACTGGTTTCATACATTCATAGGATCATAGGAGATTGCTAGAATAACGGCTTAAGATAATTTATAAGCCTACTCATTACTACCCGGATTTTTTCCCAATTTTTGATCCCTAAGGAAAAGAGGTTGGCTTAGGTCTGTGCCTATGGCTTTGAGTGTTTTACAGGCTGTACCCTTCTATAAGGGATCTGGGTGCCTCTACAGGAGTGAATTTATGATTCCCCATCCACTGATCCAAATTGCATTTGAAGAGGGTCAGGGAAGGGCTCTGCTTTACGTGAATAGAAAGTCTGCTCCAGAGAAGGGGTAATCTCTGAGACACATATCTGTGTCTCCAGCATATTTTGTTCATGTCACAGACTAGGTTTAGATCCCTAGATCAGGTGATCCTTGTGCAGTTTGTCTTGCAAATGTGTAAAAGCTCCATCAAAGCTGGATTTATGAGTGCCTTGTAGGTTAGGTATAGATCACCTCTTAATAGATGGTATGAGACAGAGTAAAAGGACAGGGCTTTATTCTTTCCACATAGGACATGTTGTTTACACCTTGTATTTTTTGTAAGGAACGTCTGAGGCCACTCCAGCTCTTGGAAGCGCCTGCTCAAGTACATGCCAAAATGTGCACTGTACTCAGTAACTGGGACTATAACTTCCTTGAATCTCAGTGTTATGACATTACTTACAAGCTTTGCCACAAGGAAGGGTTTCCTCACCACTGTGGATACATGTCAGTCAAGGTTAAGGCTACTATCTATCTGTGTACCTAGATCTCTCACCTCTGAGTCCACTCTTAGGGGTGTACCATTAATGTTGTAATTTGCAGGAGTATCTGACTTCCCAAAGGGTATGATTATGCATTTTTTTGCATTTTAGTTTTAAGCCATGTCTCTGGCACCAGTCAGTTGTCTGAGTCAGGCCCTTCTGAATGATATCTAGATCACTGGGGGATTCGGTGATTTCCTCTAACTTGCAGTCATCAGCAAACTTAGACTGCCAAATGTCTTCTATATCACCGTTGACTTTAGAGAGGTGTGTTCCCTGTCAGAAGAGGTTTCAGCACTGAGCCCTCTGACACTCCACTAGTAACTGTTCCATAGGATATTTGGATATCCATCTAGGGACATAGGGATTTATGCCAGTTTTGTGAGTTTATCTATAACACCCAAGTGGTGAATTGTGTCAAATGCCTTACCCAGAGCAAGGTAAGCAGTATGCACTGTTTTACACTTATCCACAGCCCTAGTGATTTTCTCAGGAAGCCCGCCAGATTAAGCAGGCATGATCTGCCCTTGACAAAGCTGAATTGGATGGTGTCCAGTGTTTGAAAATTTCCTATATTGTTATTTATCACGTCCATGATTATTCTTCCAATGGCATTGCATAAAAGACTAGGGAAACTTATGGGTCAGTAATTTTCCTGGTTTGTTGATGGTCATCCTTAATTCAGAGGGGTGGCTGTTCTGTCCTCTACTCAATAGGGACAAAGCCAGTCTGGAGGCTATATTTAAATGGAGATCTTAGTGTTCCTGATAGGTCCTGTTTCAAAGCCATTTTTTAGCTTTAGAGATCACTGTGATGACCTGTTCCTTGGTTTCCTTGGTGATAACTGGTACAGGAATGTTAGTGGATATTTTTGTCGGGTAATTGGAGGTAATGTGATGGCGAAATTTGAGCTGATTTTAACAGACAGCAAATTTGCTATATCATCTGGCTGAGTATAAGGTGATGCCATCTACAACTAATTCTGCACATTGTTGGGTGTTACCCTTAAGAATGTGGACATAACTGACAAATGCCTATGGTTATGCTTTGCTTAAAAGACTATTTTCACCTCAAATTTTGCTTTTGAAGACATGATTAGTCTACTGATTTGCTTGTTTAGACTAATGAGGGAGCTTTTGCTATGTTGTGCACATTCTCTCTTACTTCTAGTCAAGATTTTCTTTTCTTTCTTTTGTTATACATCCTATTTATACCAGGGTTCCACCAGGGTGGCTTGTTTTTGCAGATTGTCCTAGCCTTATTTTAGTCTGGTAATGTTGTTTCTTTGCAATTGTTTATTTGGTCATATAGAGTTTTTGTGTACATCTTCATGTAGGCTTCTGTGTTTTCTGGGTTTGGTGGAGCTTGGAAACAAGCTATGTCATCACTTAATAGGAGGTAGTTTGTCACAGAAAACTTCTTAAAGGTTTTGGGGTTAGTTGGGGGCTCTAGTTTTATATTTATTTCACGGTGACTGCTTTGTGATCTGATCTAACCAGTGAGGACATCACACTTGCGGGGGGGGGTGTAGGGGTGTAAAGCTTTCCCATATTTGTAAGTACCAGGACCAAGATATTTGTACTCCTAGTGGGAGTGCAGAATAGCTGCTCCAGAGCATTTGTTTTGACAAAGCGTACAAATCTTTGAGTCAGCATGTTACTGATTATGGATGCTTTCCAGTTAATGAAAGGTAGTTGAAATTCCTCGTGAGTATGGCATTGAGTTGAATGGTAAATGATTCTAGTAAATTCAGGTATGATATATGGGTTTCCTGGTTCATGGTGGGGGACCTGCAGCTAGCAAGGATATGGTAATGGATTTTTCCTCTGGTTAGTTGAACATGGAGTAGCCCAAGCATGTCATACTGTTTGACCAGACATGAGGTTTGCTTATCTTTTCTGTAGATGGCTAAGCCTCCACCTTTTGCCTTTTCATATGCAGTGGGTGATTGGAATGTGTGAAAGGCATTATAGCCATGCACTGCTGGGGTGCTTTCCATGGCTTTGAACCATGTTTCAGTAGCTACACAGACATCAGCATTCTCCAGGGTGAGGAGTGCTTCCAGGGAGTTTAGTTTCTTGTTGAGATGGCTAGCATTGAACAGTAATACCTTTACCTTAAACTGAGTAGATTTTACTATGCTGGAAGGTCTGTCTGTTTGGCAATGCCTACAAAAAGGTACTATAGAGGTAGATAATGGCCATTATTCAAAAGACTAGTGGTGACAAGTGAAGACCATCCCTGGAAAAGCAGTGTGGGCTGTCAATTATGTTCTTCCAGGCTGACAGATCCTGGACTCTTTTGGAATGACAACATTATATAAGCCAAGTATGGCAGTCAATAATTTTCTTTTGATATTTTGACATCATCCTTGGACAGAGTAGAATACTGCTCAGTTTTGATCTCATACCTGCCTTTGACACATTTTTTGAGAGCTCAGTCATGACTCTCTCTTCATATAGTCTAGGGTGGTACATCTCAGATAATTTACACCCACAAGGACCATGAATGTGTCATACAAGTAAATGAGGTTTAGTGACCTAAGTGGTTGCCAGATTGGCCCATGACAGGTGATTAACTTTAACTTTCTCCTTATCTAGCCTGGTGAGGCGGACATCAGTGTGTCTCAGAATGCAGTCTCCTATGATCAATATATTGGGTTGGGTGGTATTATGCCCTATAGGCTTGGTAGATGAGACACAATGAGATGTGTTTTTTTTGTGTTGTGGTGAGAGATGTCTTGTTGGTGTGCATGTGGAGTTTCTAAGAACTGTGTCTGTGAGGTCTTTGAGGTTTGGGTAAGCTACATGTGAGCACCAATGCATATGTGGGTCTATGTATCTGGTCCTCCATAAGTTTGGTACGTGTTCCATGTGTGTGTGTGTGTGTGTGTGTGTGTGTGTGTGTGTGTGTGTGTGTGTGTGTGTGTGTGTGTGTTGTTAAAAACCTGTTTGGTAATTTTTGTGTCTGTATGTGAGAGTCTTGCCTCCAGTGACATTGTGTAACTACATCCCTCACATATTGTTACCATACATAAGGCAATTGCTACATTGCCTTGGGATGTCCATGTCAACCAAGCTAGAGGCAAAGACAGCAGGAAAGTGCCTATCTGTGTTTGCAGGTCCTTAATATCTACTGTACAAGCATAAAAATGGGGTGTGTTTGCTACCAGATGAGGGATGGGTGCTTATTTAGTGTAATCTACAACAAATCTATTATGTGATGCTGCCCAGTGTGCAAACCCGTTGCTCATCGAGCAGTGATAGTTCTGAATTTTGTAATAATGTAATCTAGAGCTAGCAAAATGCGGCAAAGCTGCTCAGAGCAGTTGCTCCTTCAGTAACATGGGGCTCTGGATAATTTCATAGGTAGTTTTTGCAGGGGAAAGTACAACTTCTATTGATCGTATATATACAGGACACCACTAACCACCCTGGTGTGTAGCAAATGTGAGACTTATACAGAAGCAGAAAGAAAGGATGTTTTAAACTAGGTATGCCCACAGGCCAATCAGGTAAGTACACAGTAATCTTTCCAGCAACAATTCTCAGCTCAGATAGATAAAATCAGCAGAACAACAGCCCTTACAATAGTGGAACAATACAACTTAAAATTCTATGCATGTGCAGGAAAAACAATAAATATCACCTAAATATCTGAGGGTGCAATGAAAGCAAGAAGTACAAGTACAAAATAATTATAATTTCATTTTTCTTGTAGCAAAATTTCTCAAACTCTCTGGCATTGTCACCAAACGATGAGCAGCTCCGAGTAACTGATCTAAGACTCACGCAGATCTAATGCTTATATAAAAGCAGAAAAAAAACAAGTTTTAAATTAGGTATGCCCACAGACCAGACATGCACACAATAAACTTTCCACAAACAATTCCCTCCTCAGATAGGTGAAATCAGCCCACTCCTGTCATGAGTGCAGACTTTAAACCTTTTAATGTAAAATGACTGGTTTGAAGCCCAAGTGTTAGGTAACCACAAAAATAAATGCCTATAAGCACTGAAATATAGATGCAGTATATTTAAACTACTACAAATGCAGAACAACAGCTCTTACAGCAATGGGAAAATACCAGCTTACAACACTAAGCAAGTGAAGGAAAAACAATAAAAAGCACAGAAATATTTGAGAATACAATGAAAATAAGCAATACGAGTGCAAATAATACTTAATTTAATTTTTCTTGCCAAGCATTGCATCAGATGTGAGAAAAATCTCTCAAACTCTGGTGTCATTGCCAAATGTTGAATAGCTCTAGATAACCGAGCCAAGACTCTAACAGACCTGAAGTTTATATACAACAGAAACAAAACAAATTTTATTCTAGATATGCCAACAGGCCAGTCATGTAAGTACACAATAACAAAGGCAATATTGGACCTATTTTTGAAAATGTAGACTAATGTGTTAGTGGGGGTTGGGGCAGACAAAGAAGGTTACATAAAAAAAAAATAAATAGGATATAAAAGCACTGAAGCACAAACTAGAGCAGTGGCAATTCTCTCATAATGCAGATATTTACCAGTAACACTGTTTATGGAAAAATGCTATAGTATATGAATGAAACTCAAAATCTCACAGTTAACAGCTCTTCCACAACTGAGAATCAAACTCCAAGAATATGAGCCAGCAGGGTTTAAAATACAAACAGATAGCTCATACAAGTAATTGTGCCTGAGGAAATAGAAGTGCAGAATAATGTAAAATTGCAATCTTCCCACAACTGCTAATAAGAATACAAGGTCCCAGAACAAACTTAAAAATGCAGATGGAACAGAGAAAAAAGTATGAAGTATTATTATCACACAGGTCACTACGTGCAACTCAAATATTTAAGCAAAATTGAAATAATTAAAATAATTTAATTCTCTTTCCTTCTTTTTATCTTTTGAAAAGTTAGTTACTCACAGTTCCAAACCTGTTCCAGTCTTGGATAAAAGACACTGGGTGGGGGAGTAGCTCCCTTTTGTAAATAGGAGACTACCTAGAGTCTAATCCAATCAAATAAAACCAATATTGGAGTTCTTTCAGAAACTTTAGCTTAATGTGTTAGTGTGGGATGAGGTAGACACAGAATGAAACTTTAAGCACGTTTAAAATAAATGGTATATAAAAGCACTGAAACATAAACTGGAGTAGAGACAGTCCTCTCATGTTTGACCTTCTGCTACAGTTTAAGACACCAGACCATGCATTGCATAAATTTACTAGTATTGCTTTTTTTATGGAGAAAAATGCAATAATAAATTCCTCAGGCACAAAATTACACAGGAGTACACAGTTCTACCACAGTCTTAATTTATTTGATTTAAACAAGGCTATGGGCCAGCAGTATTTAAATTCAAACTGACAGCTTTTACAAGTAATTCCACTTGGGAAAATAGAAGCACAATCTTCCTACAACTGCTAATAAAATACAAGATGAATGTCTCTCAAAACAAACTTAAAAATGCAAACAGATGGAATAGAGCAGAAAAGTACACAGGATTATTAACACACAGGTCACTAAGTATAAATCAAATATTTAAGGAGATTTTTTTTTTCTGTGAGCATCTAGTTGCAGTAAACTCTCAGTTAACCGGAACTCAACCAACCATAAAAAAAATCAAAGAAGTACAGTATGAACAATTCAGTTTTTCATGTGTTGCACTTTGCTTTTCACCCACAGAAACATACCTTACATTTTTAGAGTTTTAGAGTTTTTCTCTCCCCAGCCTGAGGTCAAAAAAACAAGTCAAATTGCTAAAATGTCAACACTCACTCCAGTCAGTTTGCATCAGATTGTACATTCTCTCTCTGATCTCACACACACACACACACACACACACACACACACACACACACACACACACACACACAAAATCTCTTCTGCTTTCATACATGCATTCATTCACTCTTTCTCTCTCTTTTCTCTCACACACACTCTCTTCAACTTGCACACATCTCTCTCATCTCTCACACACAGTCACTTCTGCTTTCATACTTGCATTCACTCTCTCTCTCTCTCTATTCAGTTCATCCAATTCCAATCCATACAGCATGCCACTGAAAACCATTCAGAGTGCCACACTTTCTAGCGAAAATAAAAGTTTAAAATATTATTATTCCGGCCAGGCTTTTAATTACTGTATTTCAATATTAAAGTCAAATCAATGCAGTGTTTATGGTATGGTATAGTATAGTATAAGGGTGTAATATTTGTCAGGTCTGTTTTTAATAGTAACTCTCAAGCAACCAGAAACTACACTTATCCAGCATCGACCAATCCCCAAGGGTGCCGGTTAACTGAGAGCTTACTGTACTCAGTCTTGAATAAAAGACTGAAAATAGAAATACTTCATAAGAGGAATCCAAACCTAGAAGAAACCCTAAGACACTCACATTGACCTGGAGCTTAACAGTATGAACTAACAGACAGCACAGAGAATCATTGCTGGTGTAATTTTTGATTGTGTGTCGGCTGTGATTCCTTTGATTTGGGTCAGTTTTCCTTTCTTATGCTGGTGCAAATGTATATCTTTGGGTGGGCAAGACCCCCCAACACACACACACACACACACACACACACACACACACACACACACACACACACACACACACACACACACACTGCAAAAAGGCCTGCAGGTTTAGATTTTGCAATTTTGATAATCTGGCATTTCTTTTTGATGTTTTCATTCCTCTATTTTTTGTAAATCAAAGTTCCCATTTCAGAGTTCATAGTACAATTTACAAGGATTTAATAGGGCCAGTAAGTACAAAATGCATTAGTGCAATTCTAACTTTAATGAATTAGATGCAAAGTATACTGTACTAGATTTACCACCATGCAAGGCAGTCCATGAATCCACAGCATATTAAAATTGAAAAACAATATTCCTTTGGGGAAATAATACAAATTATTTTTTTAGTTATAGTGCAATGGCTGAAAAATTAAGGCATATTCAGAACATTGGCTTCAATCAATCATGAGCAGAAGTCATATATTCAAACCTAATGAAAACTGTGTTTAATCTTGCTTGATAACCTGTCACTTTCTAATATTCAGATAAATTTATCAGCAGAGAGAGAGTCAGTAGAAGGTAATTTCTTTGAAATTGTATGACATTTTCCAGTAAAAGTGTATGTACAATATAGCTGGATATATAGTTTTGTACTGTATTTGGGTTGTGATTTCAGGTGTAGAAGTAATACATAGGTCTGCTGCATGTTCATAGCTTCATAAGCTCATGAGTATATACATATTAAATGTCTGTTTTCTGTATCACAATTCCGAGAATGCTTTCCTGTTCTCAATTTTATCTAAATTATATTTAAAATGCTGGAAAACATAGATTTTAGGGACAAAGAAATAAGGTTTATAGAACTTATGTTATAAAAGTAAAGTATATTTGTGCTTTTTGAATTGTGTCTTTACTCCCCTAAGGAAAACATAATTGTGTATTTATTCCACTGAATTTAAAGATGACTTCATTCTGCAGGCTGTGAAATGATATTAATAAGGCAAGAGTTTTAAAGTCAAAATATGGGATATACTTTTACTATGTAAATAAAATACAACAAACACTACCACACATACTGTCTGTCTTAATGGTATGTGACCCTTCTGAGATAACATCTCAAATAAGAATGTAAATAATTTACATAAATACAATAGGCACAGTAATGTGCTTCACATTGTTTAGTCTCCGACACATGCACTGCTCCTGCATCCCAATATAAGTAATCATTTAGCAATGATCGTAGGTTCATAGGTTCATAAGTAGGTACTAGGCTATCAACCTAAGGGCCTAAGTAAGCCTAGCAAACAAGGTTCCCTGGCTTACGCCACCCAATAAAGTTATTTTCCTGTGCCCCTGTCGAGCAGAGCCACAGAAGTGATCCCCGGGGTGTGTTTCCTATTTCCCATCAACTTATCAAGATTTTTCTTGAAGAGTGCTAATAAAGAACTTTGCTTGACATAGATGGGTAGCTTGTTACAGAGTATGGGATGTCTCTGGGACAGAAATCTATCCCTCCAGCATGTCCTGTTTATTGTGGTGACAAGGTATAGGTCCCTAGAGTGTGTAGCTCGGAGGCATTGGGATTTCTTTAGGTGTAGCATGTCCAACAGCTCTGGGTTTGACATAGCTTTGTATGTTAGGCAGAATTCACCTTGGAGTAAGTGATATGCCCCAGAGTAAAGCTGGAGTTTTTTTAGATGGTCAGTGTAGGGCATCTGCTTGCCGACAGTAATCCTCTTTGTGAGGTACTGCTGTGGCCTTTCCAGCTGCTGCAGATGTCTTGAGAGGTACATTCCAAAAGGGGCATTGTAGTCTATAATGGGTCTAATGAGTGTCAAGCAGAGGGGAACAATGACCTCTTTTTTCCTAGATGACTACCCTTTTGTGATGAGGTGTACCACATAGAAGGATTTCTTGACTACTGTGGTGATGTGATTATCAAAGGAGAGACTTATATCCACCTGGGTCCCCAGGTTTCTTATTACACATTTGGTCTTAAGTAGACTGTGCCTATGTGGTAGTTCATGGGTAAAGAGTTTTTACCAAAGGATATGACAATGCACTTTTTGGCATTGAGCTTGAGGCCATGGCTCTGTCACCAGGCATCTGTCTCAGTGAGGCCCTTCTGTAGGATGTCCACATCATTTGGGGACTCAGCTATGGCTCCTAGTTTGCAGTCATCTGCAGACTTCATTAGCCAAAATCCTTCTGTGTTAGCCTGTATTTCAGAGAAGTAGATATCAAACAGGAGAGGTCTAAGGACTGAACCCTGTGGTACCCCACTTGTCACTGCTTTGAGGTCAGATTTGGAGTCTGCAACTTTTACAGTGTGGGTTCTGTCAGTGAGCCAGTTGGCAACCCATCTTGTGATGTAGGGATTTATACATAGTTTAGTGAGTTTAGCTATAATTCCAGGATGGGGAATGGTGTTGAAAGCCTTGGCAAGGTCAAAATAGGCTATGTTAACCAACTTACCCTCATCTACAGCTTTGGCGACTACCTTAAAGAAGTTGATCAGGTTCAGGAGGCATGATCTGCCTTTCACAAACCAGAACTGGGTGGGGTCCACAGTTTGAAGGTTACCAGTAACTTTGTTTATGAGTTCCATGATGATACATTCCATGGCGTAACAGACTAGGCTCATCAGGCTAATAGGGCTATAGTTCCTTAGATCAGTGGTGGCTCCCCCTTTGTGGAGTGGGATAACTGTTGCTGTGTGCCGTTCAGTGGGCACAAAGGCTGATGTGAGACTATGATTGAACATGGTGCTTAGGTGGGGAGCCAGTTCATTCTGAAGTTCATGTAAAATGCAGCCTGGGATGTTGCCCGGTCCCATGGATGCTGTGTTTGTGGATTTATAGAGTGCAGCTTTTATCTGCGTAGTTGTGATTACAGGGACTCTACATTCTTCCTGTATAGATATGGGACCTTTAGGGGGTGAGAGAGGGGTAAAGTTAGCACTGAACCTATCTGCCAGGACATTGGCAATATCAGTTGGTTCTGTAATTTTCATGCCATTGTGCTGTAACTCAGAGCAGATCTGGGTGTTGCCATTGAGATTCTTGACATAGCTATAGAATGCTTTGTGGTTGTCCCTAGAATCAGTGGGTGATTTTGTTTTCATAACTAGATTTGGAGGATCTTATATGGGATCTCAGCTTCTTACTAAGGCTGACCATGGAATTCCTGCACTCATGGGATTTTACTATCTTTTGCAACAGTTTCTTACTTCTGTTGTAGAGTTTGTTTATGGCAGGTGACCACCAGACTGGCTTCCTTTTTTTGGTGGATAGCATCTTGGTTCTGTTTGGGATAGCACGATCAATGCACTCGTGTAAGTGCTTATACAGTGCATCTGTGTAGGATTCAGCAGTCATAACTGTATTGTCCATTTGCATGGGTGTCATAAAGTTTGCCACTTCTGTCTTAAGAAGTATGAAGTTGGCTTTGGAGAAAATTTTTACCATGATTTCCTTAATGGGGGGTGGGGGCGGGATGTGGATATCTAGGGTGATTAGCGTATGGTCAGATCTGACCAACGAGGAGTTGACTTCAGGTGTGGAGCACCGGTCACTCATGTTGGTAATGACTAGTTCTAGAATATTGTTGCCCCTGGTGAGGGTGTGGATAAATTGATCCAGGGCATTGGAATTTATGAATTCCAGAAAGCATTGAGCGAATGAATTGGTACATGAGTAATTTTCCCAGTTAATGGTGAGGTATTTGAAATCACCCATTATTAGGGTGTTTGGTTGAACCCTAATATTTTCCAGTATATCAAGAAAAGAGGAGTCGTTATCCTGGGATATGGTGGGTGATCTGTATAAAGCTACAATTTGGATTGCAGTTTTGCACAGAGTTAGTTGCACATGGATAACCTTGGATGCATTATGCTGAGCAACTAGCCTGGAGGTGTGGATATCCTTAATGAATATGGACACACCTCTGCCTTTGGTGTTCCAGTCCAGGTTAGGTGATCGAAAAGTGTGGTATGAGTTATAGCCTGGTAATGCAAGAGTGCTCTCTGGAGCCTTGAACCAGGTCTCAGTCACTGCACAGATATCAATGTTCTCCATTTTAAGGAGTGTCTCGAGGCAGTGCATTTTGAGATTTAGAATTCTAGCATTGAGCAGCATTACCCTCTGTTTTTGCTTGCCTATTCCTGTTACGGTGGTGAATTTGTCATTTGAACCTTGCCTACAAAAGGCAATATAGGGGCAGCAAGAGCCTTAGCCAGTACCCAGAATCCCAGGGGTGACAGTTGCAGGCCATCTCTGGCAAAGCATCGTGGTCTGTCGACCATGTCATCTCAGGCAGACAGAAACTGGATCCCCTTAGAATGACACCAGAAGCTTAGCCAATTGTTGAAGTCAATCATTTTGTCCTTGTACTGCGATATCATTCTGGGCAATGGCAGGATGCTACTTAGGGCTAGGGTCATACCTGCCTGGGCTACAAGATTGGAGAGCTCTTCCATGTCTCTTTTCATGTAGTCCAGGCATGTACATCTCAGGTTATTCACACCAACATGGACAATGACAGATTCATATTTGTACTTATGGAGTGATCTGAGTGCGTGGGTTATGTGGCAGATCCTGGCAGCTGACAGTAACCTTCTCCTTGTTTAGCCTGGTGAGTGGGACATCAGTGTGCCTGACTATATAGTCACCTATGACTAGTGTGTTGGGTACATTTTTCGCCTTTTAGGCTGTGGGTGAGTGGCACACTGAGTCTGTGGGCTATGTGTCATTTGGCTTATGTTGGGAGGTGGAGGTTGCTTGCGGTTCTGCTTTTGAGGTCTCTGTTGCTTGTGTAGATTATTATTGAGAGTCGCCGCTAATGTTTTTTTGTTTCTATGTGTGGATTTTGGTGGTGTAGGTTTAGTGGGACTATGTGATGAGTGTGGTGTGGTGCAAGTGTTTACCTTCTCCTCTTGAATGTCAAGCTCAGTCTTGTTTGGAGAGAGCTTTACCTCCATTTTGGCTAGATAAGTGCATGTCTCACAGGTTGTGGATTTGGATGGTTGGAGAGGGTTGTTTGTGTACATGAGGCAATTGCTACATTACCCAGAAATGCCCAGATTCATCAATAGAAAGGAGAGAACACTGAGAGCTGACCCTTGGACATGCCTGAATAAAAAACTACTTTCCTTTAGACAAGTGAGGAAAGTGAGTATAAGAGCTGTTTTTCTTTAAGCAAGCGAGGAAAGTAAGTACAAAAACAGATTTCCTCTAGGTAAAGAGGAAGGTTGAGTGCTGTAGTAATTTGTGGCTTATTTAGTGCTAACACCAAGTTCTGAACAAGTGCTGAGCATGAATAAGCAAATTCAAGTGCTAAAACTAAGCATCTGTACCTGGATCTTGTGGCAGATAGGCTACCTAGTGTTTATCAACTGATAATCTTGAATGCTTCCCTCCAACACAGAAAGGCTTGGGGGGCTCAGAAGCTTGCAAACAGCCCTGGATACACCAAATCTGTATCTGGAATAGACTAGTTACAGGAAAGGTGGGGAGCAAGTGCAAAGGTGGGCTTTTAAACCAGAAAATTAAAAGAGATGGAAAAACTGCCCAAACGGACAATAAACTACAGTTTCTGAGCCATAAACCACTCTTGTGGTATATAGGCTACCTAGTGCTTACCACGCCCACTGATAAGCTAGAAGGCATCCCTCCAACACATAAAGGCTTGGGGGGCTCAGAAGTTTACAAACAGTCCTCAATATAGCAAATCTGTATCTGGACTAGACTAGTTACAGGAAAGATGGGGAAACAAGCACAAATGCTGGCTTTTAAACCAGTAAGTTGAAAGAGATGGAGAAACATGTAATTGCACTTTGCTTTTATATATCTCCTCTCTGTAAACACTTCTGATGTCATTTAGAAGACAGTGAAAGACATAATGGCTAAAGAAGTGCAATGCTGCATGTTGCTCTGAGATGTATACATTGCCTTGGAAAAAACATATTAGTGATCATCCAGCAGTAGTAATTTGACTGCCTTGTGTTATCATTTGAATACCCTTTGCTTTCATATACAGCCACCTCTTCACCTTTGGCCCCAAAAGATAGTCATCACTGTACAGTTGTGAACAAAGTTAAAGAAATGACTGTAGTAATATATTTCGACTTGTTGCTCTCAAACTTATATATCTTGTCCCACAGTAAGATATATCAAGCAGCACAAACAGCAAATCACATCACTAAATGCCGTTCAAACAAATATAAAATGTATAAGAATCCCAGACATATTTTCCACAATATAGTGGACACTCAAGCAGTACAAGTAGCTAAACTTTGTACAAACAAAGACGTTTATTTGATGGAACATGAGAAACTGTTGAATAACTTTATGGAAAGAGGGTATAAAGAAAAAAAGTTTACTAAAGGCAAAGAGCAAATATTGAGAATACATGAACATAAAGGTAGACCTCATTATTCTAAGAGGAGTGATCAAGTGATGAAGCAGAATAAAGAAAGCTGCTCTAAAGAACATAAAGTAAGGTGTATGATTACATATATCACAGACAATGCAGCTATATGTGGCACCATTAGGAAATTTTGGCCGACTTTAACTTCATATACTAGAATTAAAGAACTGGTAGGAGAAAAACCCAGCTTTGCATTTAAGAACAAAAAGAATCTAAAGAGGCTTTTATCCCAAAAAGATGGAATAGAGATGAGAAATGATATCACCCAAGCTGCTCCTACAAGGCGTAACAGAGGTACATGCAAATGTGGTTTCTGTAAAGCATGTGCTTGGATTAGCACACAAGATACATTTATATATCCTGTAACACATAAGATATATACTTTCCAAGGGCTAGTGAATTTCAATAGCAGGAACCTAGTATGTTTTGCAACCTGTAGTATCTGCACAGCATATAGGCAAAATCAACAGAAAATCCAAGGAATGTATTCTTTGCCACCTATGTGATATAAGAAACAAGGTAGAAACTAATTCTCTCTACCAACATATTTCTAGATTTGAGAACCACTCTTTTAGATTTCTGGCTTTATCAAACATCAAAGAAAGTATACAAGGTGGTGACCTAATGAATAAAATGGAAGCTGAGGAAGCAGGGAAGATTATGGATCTGAGAGCAGATCATCCCCCAGGATTGAATGGGGTAGTACCCCTAAAACCTATATTAAAAGACCGAGGCCTAAGAAATAAAAAGTAAATACAATCTAAGCTTTCACTTTAAGGAATGATGTCTTCAGAATGGGAGTGGCAACTACTTTGTACATAAAAATGAAGTTTGTCCTACTTCTAACAGGATCTGAAGAAGGTTAAGCATAACCAGCAGTGCTTATCCTGTATTTTACTGTTTGTTTTACTATTTGTTTTATATAATAAAGAGTTTTTAGCAGTCTAATTAGAACTGGGAAGCTCCTACTTAGATCGCTGTTTGTATTAAGAGTGCTTTAGCTGTTTTTAATAGCTCAACAGTTCTTGTAAGAGCTGGCAAGCTTCAACTTAAACTGCTGCTTATCAAGAGTGCTTCAGCTGTCTTTAACAGCTCAAAAGTTCACGTAAGAGCTAGCAAGCTTCACCTTAAACTGCTGTTTATATCAAGAGTGCTTCAGTTGTTCTTACCAGCCCAACAGTTCTTGTAAGAGCCAGCAAATTTTCACTCTAACTGCTGTTTGTATCAAGAGTATTTTAGCTGCTGACAGCTTAACAGTTGTAGCAAGCTTCAATTTAAATTGCTATTTGTAACAGCTCAACAGTTCTTGTAAGAGCTACCAAGCTTCCACCTAAACTGAGGTTTGTACTAAGAGTATTTCAGTTATTTAAATATTTGAGAGCAAAAGGTGGCACGGTCATTCTTTTTTCTTATACTTGTAAGATATATCAATGATTCTTTCAAAGTTATTACATAATTGCCATCTGCTTAGCTCACCCCTCCAAAAAGTTCAATTGTCTGATTTATGATTAAAAAGCAAGTGAAAGATTTAGTGACCTCAGTAAAGAGTTCAGCATCTAGTTCTCAAATATATAATGTCCCCTTAACAAGCCTTACCACTTATCTCTGAACAGTGATTATGTAACTGCCATACACTTTCATACAAAGCCTGCCCCTCTATCAGACTAACAGATAACCATCTTCTGTGTGTCACTCTGTTGTCAAACCATGATCAAAGTAAAATAAATAATGCCCACAGTAGTATGCTTCATCTTGTTGCACCATCAAACCATATCAAAGAAACTGTCACTGTGATCATGGAATAGTCTTTGGTTCATACACAAACTGCCCCTTAAATGACCCAATTCTGACGTTCACTGCCTGTGAAAGATCATGAAGAAAATTAAAGCAATAGTTTTCACAGTAATGCATTTCAATTTGCTGCTGTGAGTCAGCTGTGCCATAATCCACATAGTAAATGAAGAAACAAATAAGCAAATGAAAAAATAAATAAATAATCAAAGTAATTGATTATTGATGAGGTTAGTATGTATTGCTCCATTTCCTATAGATATATCTAGTTTTCTAATAGCAAATATTGAAAAACATACCTACAAGAGCATAACTGACTCTGAAGAGTAAAACAAAATCTGCTTGCCTTAATGATTCCAGTTAAATGTCTAATGATTACTATATAAGCACTAAGATCATCTACTTTGAGCAACTGATTTGAAGTATTGACTGTAGGTATTAACAAAACATGGATTTGTTAGACATCTCCTTTCCTTATATGAAGAGTGAAGTCAAAGTCATTATAATGAATAATGCATGATATCTAACATCTATGTTTAAATAATTATGTATTTATTTATTTATTGTTTTTTTCTTTCATGAGAAGCTGCATGGTAATTGTTCTTAGTGCAATTAATGTACTAGAGAAACAAGTAACCCAGAGGTATCCTGAGGATGGGAGCATGATTTTTTTTTAATTTTAAAATTAAATTTCTTCTGATCCAAAATATGTAAGCTATAACCACGTTATAATGGGAACTACTGTTGTGTTCTTTCCTGCAGAGCTGAGATAACTCGTAATTCCATAGTTTGTTAACTAACAAACCATTCGGAACTTTAAAGATTCAACAATATATTTACTCTCAGATTTGAAGAAGTCCATATACTTCTTGGATGAAAGCGCTAAACGAGAAATAAATAGTCTATGTGCTATAGGTGCTTCTGGTACTTTCTTTTTATTTTTATTAGTTGATTTATGTATTTGTACTCTCAGATTTCAGAATTATGATGACAACTGTCCCCAATGGTATACGAATCTCACATCTCACTCAAAGGCATAATTACTGTTGATGAGGGGATATGCTCCAGCCAATCATGTATGCTCTTCTTGTAGCCCCTAACATTATAAAGACCCATTCTTTTCCCATTTTTATGACAGATATGTTCCAAGTCTTCACATGTATGGGACTCTGCTACTGTGTACACTGTTGGCAGCAGTCAAGAGTCTGATATAAGGAGTCAGACCACACACCCAGTTAGACATCATTGTATGAAACATTGATGCTTTAAATAGCGGACAAAAATGGTTAATCTTTTGCTTTTCCTCAGTTCTAAACAGATCATGGAGGATTGCAGTCACTGAGTTTCAAATTTCATATCCTTTAGAAAATGCATGCTAATGCAAAACCTGCCATTCTAACGATTTTCTAAGTTGATATTAGCAATATTTATTATCTGTCCTAGCTTTTTGGCCTCTGTTTCCCCATTATTTTTGACAGTAAGAGCTTCAGAGGTATGGGTCCCTATGGTATGCTAAAGCAGCCAGAATCAAATAAGACTGGGACTTTGGAATTCCAAGACTTTCTAAATTCTACACACGTCATGTTGACCAGCCTGAGAAGTTTCTTTTACAATGGCAAGGCAAGCAACAATCCTGGCTTTGCTTAAATAACCTTGAGTCTTCTGGGAAATTGTGGGCCATGACACTGAACCTGATAACTATGTAAGGGAAGACATATAAAATAAACAAGACATGTATGCGAAAAATGGCAGGAAATGTATTTTGGTTGGACATCAAAGATTTAGATTATTTCTGTAAAAGTCTAAACTTATTGCAACACAAAGGATTGGTTAATAAAGCTAACACAGTGTTACGGGGTTTTCATTGAAAAGGGTCAGGTTGTCTACCCAGTTTGACCATCCCATTAAAAAATGAAACAAATAAATATGTCACACTACCTTACTTGTATCAGATGTTTGTTTCTGATGTGGTGGAGGCATTGCCTGATGAATTTGTCTCTCTGTTGCATTTTATTTGTCTTCGGGCGGAAATTTGGGTCCACAGTTTTACTATTTGTACAAATATTATATTTGTAGTGATGTAGGAGATACTGACAACCATCTTTCTAATGGCACAGAAGGAGAGGCATAGGGATCCTTTCAAGAGTCTATAAGTTACTGAATAAAAGTACAGTGTTTCCAGCCTCTCTTTTAGTTCAATATTTTTAAGCCTGAGATAATTTTAGTTTTGGACTTCTGGGGTCTCTCTAGTTATATTATACATTTAGTGAGGTACATCACAAAATGACTGTTGCACTCCAAACTGGCCTATTCAAAGTTAAATATAAAGGACTGGTTACTTCTTTAGAGCTGAATGATATTCTCCTTGGCAATTAGCTGAGCTGAGTTGAATGATTGTCATACTATTATTGTCACTTGATGGTTGAAATAGAGGAACTTATCAACACATGTTCCAAAGTCCCTATGTACATTTTCTTTCTGTAGTGTGGTATTCTGTATAATGTATATTAAAGGAATGGGCTATCTACCAAATGTAACAACATTGCTTTTTTTTTTTTTTTTTTTGCATTTTCTTTGAGGCATTCTCCAGTACACCAGGTATTTATGAGTGTGAGCTCTTACTGAAGGGTTTAGGTACCACAGGGAGCCTGATATTTATTCCCAGCTTGAAATCAACTGAAAACCAGGTTAGCCATTGGTCCTGCTTCGCAGTGTGATGACTGAGAGGTAAATGACCAAGAGGAGACATAGAGTCCTGTCACTTGTACTGTGTCACTTCCATCTTTTAATCAGTTGGCTACCCATCTTACCACATAAGGTTCTATTCTTGAAGCTTTTAAATTATTTACAACACTTGCTTGTAGTATACTGCTAAATGCCCTAGCTAGGTCAAGATATACAGTGTGATTAACATAACCACTATCAAAAGTCAGTGTAACACTCTCAAATAACTTAATTAGATTCATTATGCAAAGTTTTCCTTTGACAAATTCAAATTGCTGAGGATCAAGCCTTACAGAATTTTTGGTACCATAACTTATGAGGTCAGTTATAATATGCCACATGGCTTTACAGATGAGGAATGTTAAGTTGATTGGTCAATAAACCAAACCTAGCTAAGGCAGATATAATGGTATTGCTTGATACTTTTCAACTTTCCCCAATGATCCATACCATTATCACATTTCATAACATTTCATAAAAATGGGAGGGGTAGATGATAGCCTGGAATCTGTGTTTTTAATGAGGAGAATTGAGGTAGACTTTAAGTACTTGCTATTCATGAAAGACTAGTAGAACAAAGTGGTTAAATAGTGTGATCAGCTTTAAATGGGATACCCCCTAAATTAAATACCAGAATTAGTCTAATGACCTCGTATTGGTTAGTCAAGCACAGGTCCCTTCTCAGCTATTCTACTGTTATGTTATTTAGATTGGGCAGTTTGGCTATGATCTTGATCAACTCTGGCATGTCTAGAATTTCAGAGCTTGGGTGTTCAATGGAATACCTTGTTTGATCATGTTGCTCCTTTACCCTAAGATTTTCAATGGCTGTTGGTGGAGATGGTGCCACTATTTATGATCTGTGCCCTACCCATATAGATCTTGCCTATCGAAATGAGCTTTCCATAAACCACTTTTATGTTTATCATCTCTGCTTAGTTGGTTAGGAGTTATCGGCCATTTTTGTGATATGTCTTGAAACATCCTTTTGGTATTCTTTGACCTAAAATGTATCAGTCCAGTTTTAAGGCTGTGTTTCCAAGGAGGCCACTATATAAAGTCTGTAGTAATGTTTAAAAGCCTGTGATTTCAGTAAGGTCATTATATAAGGTCTGGTAGTAGGATTTAAAATCTAGAAACCTGTATTTATAATCTTTGTGCAGAGCTGCACTATTTTAATACTGTGCTTTATTTAGAAAATGTTAAATTTATAAAAGCAAATGGTTTCCATATTTTAGTCATGTTAAAATTCTACTGTAAAGGGGCAGTTGGACATAGCAACCAATATAAATAACATGTTGTTTATCATTTATCTAATCACAGCCATCTTCCAAGGAAGAGATTCAGGCAAGTTAACTTCAAAGATGTCATGCATGATAGTTTTGCAATTTAGTAGGAATCAGTTATAATTTTGCCCATTCTAAAGCTCTCAACAGTAGGCCAAAATGTGTCTTCTTAAAAATAATCTAAAGTATTCTTGATAGTATTGGCTGCTTGTAACTTGCCAGGCTTTATTGAATTAAAGGCACTACTGAATGCATGACTGGAAAAGTACATTGTGAAATAATTACATGTTCACAATTTTATTCTTTAACTGCATATGTTGAGCCTTGCCTTCAATGCATTAGATTTGAATCATAATGATGTGTTTCATCATTAAACATTGGAGAAATGTTACTATTCTTTATAGACAATAATGTACAGATGAGAACCACAGGAGAACATGCAGAAGTATTGCACATAACACAATGGGACAGCATTTTGCAAACCAAAATTCCACTGTTTTCTTATTGTCCATTTTTTAGCACATTGCTAACAGTAAGGATGTTCAGTAAAATAAAAATAAGTAGTAATATTTCTGAAAAGTTAAGTTTTAAGAGTGCTATCATAAAAAATTCTAATAACTTTCTGCAACACCTGATTGGTGCTTGCAGGTGTCTCCTATTTATTAGCATTTTAAAATCCATCATGATTACTATCTGCCACGCCTATGCCTATATAAATAATACTTGCAGGAAGCAAAGAACCACAATACCATTGTTTCTGTTTATGGTTGCATTTTTGTAAAAAAAAAGTACCCTGATTACTTTTTTAAACAACTAAATAAATTCTATTTACAGCAGGCAATGTACCATAATATGGGATGAAGCTTATTTGTGGTGTAGTCTGAGCATCTTTGACCCTCAATCTTGCAGACAAAAAGGGTTTGAGGTATTTTTTAAAGCTATCAATTAATAAAGGTAAAAGGAGGTGTAAATGTATTTACTTTTTCCAAACTATTGGATATTATCTGTTTTTTTATATATACCAAATGTTGTTCTTTCCCTGTATTTCTTAACACGTTTACTCTAAGATCCTTAAGCCTCATCAGCTATTACTGCTAAACCCATACATGTTCCATAATGTGTCATATAACTAAATGCTGCTGTCCACATCTGGAGTTGGAATGCTAGAAGTTTTACTAGAACAAACTGCACTGCATTTTTAATTTGGTTAACAGAAATAAAACATAGTTGCAATATTTTCCCAACAGCATTCTTGATGTATTTAAATCTATCATGCATGATTTGTGACACTATAGTTTTCTAATACATCCCAGTTTATTTTGCTATCTTCTACAATTATGTGAAGGAACATTTTACCTACGATAACATAAGCATCCACTTAACTAGGGGCCTCTGTAGTGACAAATTAGTATAAAAAATGGCAGTATAAACATATTTGTTTCTCTGTTTAACTTGCCACAAGACAGACAAATTCCAAAGGCCTGCAGACAATGTATTTGTCTAAAACACTGAACACCATTTCTTCTCTAGATAATATAATGTTTGTGTCAACGTCTTGTGTCAGTAAAGATTTTCTTGCAAATACTCTAACCTGGTTTATTAATTAATGCACATAGCACATACTTAAGTATTCTACTGGTCCTAATTTCTACTGAAGAATGTAAACAGACACCTTATTAATTAACTTGACTAATCTTCTTCACATTGAGCATTTTCCATCTGTTCCATCTGCTTGCAAACTGAGCAAGATGTTGACCCGAGTGATAATAAATGTTCTAGCATTAGATTCTAGAAAGCTGCATAAATGCCTCCAGCACAGCATGGCTTTAATGAATTTCAATGTGTCTCAGGCAAATTAGTAACTGGCTACTACAGTGCAGTGAGATCAAAAAGAAAGCTATAAAAAAGTGTCAAAAATATATCCACCATCATGGGCTTCAACATCTATTCAGGTCATCTTGCAAAAACACTGATTTCTTCCTTTTATATGTGACAAATACAATTACTGTTTGCTTGTTTTTAGAGATGAGATCAGATGTTTGTTTTTACAAGTATATAAAAATAATGCAACTGTTGGAGTGATCCATAGAGCTGTTTTCTCTTTTAGCTGACCTAGCTTGTGGACAACTTTCAAAAATGGCATCAAGTTTGATTATTTATAGGCGTGGGCTATTCAGACATAACTAGTTATCATCTATATGAAAGGAAAATATCAAAACATGTCAATGAACTTTACTTCTCTGCCCTCAAAATAAGTTATGATTTCATTGTGGTGAATCCTTGCAGAAGGAAACGGTGCTTGAAGATTTACACTACTGTTCTATTTTTCTTTTCTTGTATTTTTGAATGCTATTATGATTTCAGAAATTGGGGGTGTGGGGCTGCAAATGACAATTCTTCATTGTTTAGCTTTCTTAGTCACTGAATGCCAAACAGATTGACTTCCCATAGTTTGCCTTCTACAGCATTATGCTTTTCCGGGACATTTCTGGTTTGACTACAATAATTTTGATTGCATTTATTCATATCTTCAGTGTGACCTGAAAAGAATTAGCATTGTTTGGTTTTGTTTTCAAAGTGTTTCACCATGTCTTTGATATTCAAAATAAAATAATTTTCTTGGGTGGCGAAAGCCAAGGTACAGTTTGGCTAGGCTTATATAGGCCATAGGGCCAATAGCCTAGTACCTACCTATGAACCTATGAACCTATGATTGTGGCTTCTATTCTAAAAGCAAAAGTAATTTGTAAAATATGTGAGACTTCTGATAACACAAAACAAAACATACGATTTTGTCCCTCTCTGGGCAATGCAAAAGTAAGGCAAAAAATAGGCAAAGTATCACAGATGTTTTCTGACATGTCTAGATATACAATATCTACAGAAAGTAAAGCACAACTATATGGATCAAACTCATGGAACAGCGAAAATGGCTTCTGGGAATGTAACCACTTGACCACCATTGAAAACCAGCAAAGCAAAGCACACAACAACCACTAAAGTGGGGGGCTTCACACCCCTCTAACTTAATATACCAACTCAGAGATTGCACTAATGTGAGAAATAGGGCAAAGTTTTCCATGGTGGCCAAGTGGATACACTCCTGGTAGCTGTTTTTGCTGTTCTGGGAGATGGACTAAGTCAGCTTTCGATGTTATGGTGGCTGAGACTGGATCAGAGAATGTACTCCATGCATGAAAAATGTCTTCTCTCTAATATGTTCTGAAAATGATATGAAGTAGTTGCTTTAAGAAAAAAAAATCCCCAAAAGGTATTGGATGTATATTTTTCATGCAGACATAAAAAATAGTAGACATATTTTATTTTTCAGCATTTGATTCTTACATAGTTGCTACAGGACATCTTGCCTGTCTGACGTGAAAAACCTCCTTTAAATAATATTTTGTAGCAAGCTGAAAAGGTACACCTGGAAAAGATGCATAAGTTAAAGTAATTGATAGACCCATCTTAATGGATGAATAAATCATGCAATATTTAATAAAAACAATAGGCATTTTAGTTTGAGAGGAAAAGAGCAAATACGTTGTTTTAAATATATATTTTGGCATTAGCGAACACATCAGGACATTAGAGTGGACTGCTTTACAAGTGATTGATGGCCATCTGATCTGGTTATCACTATCTCAACCCAACTGTTTATCTCTGCTTTAGTCTTTTGGCTATACTCTTAACATATAGGCATTGCAGTGTTTCTGTTGTCTGAATCATGATGGAGAGTTTCTCATGTCCCTGTTTTTTATATTGTGCAACCATGAAGTTAATATTTTAGTTATGGGTTGTAGTGTTTACACCACTACAAAATGATGAAATTGAGCTTTCTTCACTGAAAGAAAAACAACTTATTTCAACATATGCAGGTGGCTAAGAAAGAGATCTGAGGTCTACTTAAGTTTTGATCAAGCAGTTTTTTTTTAAACAATTGCATCTAGATCATTCATAAGGGAATCCATTTAATGAGGTAATTTCCTGATATTTGGTCTCTTAGCTTTTCTTAAGATGCATAGTATCGACAGGGAAAAAATGATGGCTATGTCCAATTATACTGAGATTCTTTAGGTTGTTTGACTCATGAACATGAGAATCAGATGCAGGCCATTGCCTTGATTCTATGACAAAAGTCTGTTGTGTGAAGAGCAGGTTATTAGAAGATCAGCCATTATCTAGGCTACAAGCATGGACCATGGATGTTTAGTGCAACTCTGAATTATGAGAACTAGGTTTGGTTTTGTTTCATTTATTCTTAACTTCACTGTCAGGATCAGAGGAGTTAATGGAAAGGAATACATTATGTTTTGACTCCAGCAAGCTGTGAAGGTATTGAACAACATGATATCTGTATGAAGTGGCCTGGCAGAGAAGATAAGAAGTTGGTTAATTTGCTTTGTGGCAAACGAGTGCAGCCTGCACCAATTCCACAGCATAGCCAAAGTCAGGGATACACACAATTCTACAGAGTTCCTCTCATGGTAAGGAATATAAGCTGCCTCACAGTAGAAATTAAACTGAATAACTTTTCTTCCAAGAGGATAAGAGTATGTTTCTCACCATTTGTTGATGTACCATGTTACCATTGCATTGTACATCATAGTCTGAAGAGTCTTTGGTTTAAGAGCTGCAATATGAAACAATTAGACCTTTGCATATGTTTGAAGTGTCCTCAAAATTAATATGGAGCTTCCTTTCAGATGGGATCACTGCCTCTAAGCTTACAGGTTCCCAAAGTACGCTATACAAGAAGTATCCAAATCATCTGTCGTTAAGGTCATACTTGATAATGGCAGCACAAAAGGTACTTTTGGATTTCTATCAGTGTTCTTCTGCAACCACTGCAGTTCCTTCACATGTAATCAGCTGAAGGGAGTACTGTAGGTCTGAGCACAATGACATCTGTGTTGGACCAGCTACATATACAATTTTCTTTTCTGAAATCTATCACTCATTGCCATGAAGAATGTAAAATATATGTACGCAAGGCCTTTTATGAAGGCCCTTCTTATGTTATTTTAGAAAAATATAAAAAAAGAAAATCACTCATTGTGTGTTTCTCATACTGAGGAAGAAAAAAATATACTGACTTTTGAGTTTTGAGATAAGTAATAGCCGTTTCTTTGTCATAGAAGGAAATACACTTTATTTCTATTATATCAGAGAAATTAACCATCTATGGAAAACACTTGATACTTTTCTGAATGGTCAGTTGAAATACCTCCAAACACAGTACCTGATTTATACAATTGCTCAGCCATAGATTAATATACATCACTTGAAGCATATGAATGCCAAACATTATTGAAGGTGGACATTTCATAGGACCATAGGAGGTTACTAAGCTAATGGCCCCAGGACCCATACAAGCCTAGAGAAATTCAGCCTGTGTTCCCAAGGGTATCTGGTTCAAGCAGACACTAAAATCAGCACCTATTGCCCCTGTCCAAGAGAGACATAGGTGGAACCCCTGCGGTGAATTTCCAGTTATCCATCTAATCATCCAAATTATGCTTAAATAAGGTCAACATAGGAAGCTCGATCCAAATGTGGGGCAACCTTTGTGAGACAAATCTGCTTCTCCAGCAAGTTTTGTTGATGTCACATACCAGGTTAAGGGCCTTTGAGTGAGTGACTAGTGTGCCATTTAACTTGTGAATGTATAGCAATTCCATTAAAGCTGCATCAGAGATTGCTCTAAATGCAAGGCACAGGTCACCTCTATGCAGTCTGTATGACAATGATTTCAGTCTATCCATTTAAGACAGATCTTGAAGACTCTGAATTTTCTTTGAAAGGAACCTTTATAGTCTCTTCAATTGCTGCATGTGTTTGGAAAGGAACATACCAAAGGGAGTGTTGTACTCTTTTATTGACCTGATGAGGGAAGAGTATAGGAGGGGTTATAACTTTTTTTTTTCTGGAGGCAATGCCCTTACTTATAAGATGAGCAATATAAAATTCCCTTTTTACCACTGTGGATTGAAGTTAAGGTTGCTGTCTAACTGTGTGCTCAGATCTTTCATCACTGACTGTGAGCTTAGGGTATTGCTGTTAATATGGAAGTTTGCAATAACATAACCCCTGCTGAAGGGGATGATAATGCATTTTTTGCATTAGGTTTAAGACCATGACTTTGGTACCAGTCATTTGTCTGCATAAGACCCTATTGCAGGATTTTGATATCACTAGGGGTTTCAATGATCGCTCCCAGTTTGCAGTCATCAGCAAAATTTTGTTGCCAGAATCCTTTAGTTTTAGCCTGTACTTTGGAGAAGTTAATTCCAAACAGTAGAGGTCCCACAACTGATCCCTGTGGAGCATCACTAGTTATGGTCTACTGGAGGAGGTGGAGTCCCCTATTTTGAGCATATGACTTCTATTGCAACCCACCTGACAATATATGGGTTGATACCCAGCTGGGAGAGTTTATCAATGATGCCTGAGTGTGGGATTGTGTCAAAGGCCTTGACTAAGCCTAGATAGGCCCTATGCACAGATTTGCCCTCGTCTAGGGCTTTGGTGACTATCTCGAAGAAGTCCACCAAGTTTAACAGGTTTGATATCCCCTTGACAAAGCCAAACTGGGTGAGGTCAAGCATTTGTGGCTATCCTTAGTTAGGGAAGCTAATTTGGATTTGTAGTTAGCTTCAGTGGACTTCACTAGGAGTCTTATTTGCTTGTTTAAGTTGAGGAGAGAGTGTTTCTAGTTTTGAGACAGTTTCTTCCTACTCTTAAGCAATAGTTTATTTTCCCTATTGTATAGCCTATTAATGGCAGTTGTCCACCAGGCAGGTTTGTTTTTCCTTGAAGATCTTGCTTTGGTTCTATCAAGTATGGCAGAGTCAATACAATTGTGCAGGTGCTCGTATAAAACATTGATGTATAACTCAGCATAGGTGTCTGTTCCATCAGAGGGGGGACAGGTTATGAAGATATTTATGCTGTCACATAAGAGGTCATAATTGGCCTTGGAGAAGTTTTTTAGTCTAGCTTTTGCTAAGGGGGGGGTGGTGGTCTTGTGTTATAATTACTTCTAGTCTTCTAGTGAGACAGATTTGTTGTCAGATCTCATCAGGGATGGCCACACACTGGTGTTGGTGCAGCAGTCCCCCATATTGCTGAGCACAAGATCCAGGATGTTTGAACCCCTTGTGGGTGTGTGAACCAGCTGTTCCAGGGTGTTGAAGTTAATGATGTCCAGGAATCTTTGGGCAAGTGAGGGAGAACACATACAACATACCCAGTCAATAGATGGGTAATTAAAGTCACTGAAAACCATTTAGGAAACATCTACTGTACAGTGGAATGTTCAAACAGTGTGTAAGTCTATAGTTAGTGGTATTTTCCTACTAGAAATATTAGGACTTTTGTGTGTCTTAAGGAATGTGATTCGAAGACAGGCCATCACTCAAATCCAAGGTAGATGATTGACATTCTGTAAATAAATACAGAGTAGAGTATAGTGAAGGCAGTGGGAAAAACATTCTTGAAATGTTCTACTTATGGAGGAAAGGCAGTCAAGTATATATTACCCCTGCATGGGCATAAAAAAGCACCTAATAGAAATGTGTGTGTGTGTTTAACTTAGTGTTGTCTGGTTTCTCTAAGTAAACTATCACATGCATAGGTGGACAGGAAACAGTTAACTTGGGAGAGCAATCTGTCACATTTCTGTGAAGTATTAGAGACCTTATACACCTTTGGGTCAGAAATGGGCAGTGGTGGGACTCTAGAAGGAACAGCATATACTAGTCGGAAGAACATCTAGGTGGCTGTTTTTCTGTGAGGGAAAGGAGCTGATGCACTTTACAGGAGTGGTCTGTTGAATTTATATCTCTTAGTGATGAATTACAAGGTAGGTACTTTGGGTTATCCTTGCCTGTGAGAAAACAATGATTTGTGTGCTATATAAAAGTACTAGTTGCATCACAGTGTTTTCCTCCTTACATTTAAGCTTATTTTGCATGTATCTGTCACACACTGCCCCAAACACTCTGGGCCATTTGGTTGCAACTCCACTGACTCTAGCTTTGACCTCCTCATTCAGACTTCCCCAGTCTTCAGTCTCCCCTTCCAGATACCTGAAGATCTTAATCTATTACATCATTTTAATTCTGCCCTAATTTTCAGCTTATTCTGATTTCTTCATTTGCTGCCATGACAAATGATATCACGATACTTAGTTTCATCCCACATGCCTTCAGTTTTGCATTCCATTAGAGTCTGCTTGTGATGCCATATTGTCTGCACACAAATGCTTTGTTGCTCTGTCCCCTCTGACCTGTTTGTTACAAGCATGGACAGCTGTGGGCTCCTAGTTTAACTCTTATGTACAACCACTCACATTGGAAGGTCCTCTTTGAGTCTGAATATTGTTTGTACTTGTGTCATTGGGTCCTTCTGCATAGCCTACATTAATTCTACAAAGGTTTTTGAGACTTGAGACTTGACACCTCATATTATGTTTTCTGCAATTAGTCCTAGATGGATTCTTTCCTCATGTCAGATTTCTTTTACAATATCTGTCTCACTTCAAGTATTAGGTGAGCTTTGGTGTGTTTTTATCTATATTTCAGCTGCTCGTCTCCCATCCTACTTTCTACTGCTCTGAATATTCTTTTATCACTTTCTACTGCTCTGAATATTATCAGTCACCCTATCCTGCACACTCATGCAGTATGATGTGAGCTTAATATCTCTGTACTGCATACAGTTGTCAATGCCACATTTATTCTTGAATACGCCTTTCTGTGGATACCACTATGAGTACCCTTAGTAGACACTTCTTCACTGACTCACTGAACACCTTTATCATATCTGCTGTGACCTCGTCTGAGTCTACTGCTTTCCATGACTTCATTTTCCATAGTGCTGTTCTTACTTCTTCTTCTAGGCTGTGGTCTTCTTTGTCTTTCATCAAGGTAGCTTTTATGGGTATTTCTTCATTCAGTAGCTGATGGAGGGATTCTTTCCTTCTGCTTTGTATGTCTTGTAGACTGTCAAGCAAATTGCTGCTGGCATCCCACATGGATGATGTCTAATTACTGTTCTCTTTATCTTTTTGCTTTTGCGATGCAATGTAATAGGATTTCTTTGAGCCATGGTCTAGGCTACTTTACAGAGTCTGGTAGAGTGCCTCTGATACCTTGTTCTTTGATATTGTGACTGCTCTCATTGTCTCTTAGCCAACCATTATTCCTTATTTGTCTAGTTTGTATTTTTTGTCTCTCATGTTTTTCTGCATCCCTTCTTATTTAATTTATTTTATTTTATATCCATTGTTGACCAGGATAACCCTACTTGTCTAGTAGCCTATTTTCAGGGGAGACACAAGGTGATATTTATACTACTAGGAGAAATTTGGCTAGACATCAAGGTAGTTACACTTTTCAATAGATGCTGTGGAATATTTTACATCCACCTGAGCTAATACCAACTGAGGCTAATTGGACCGTGGTTTAACATCTCATCAGAAGCATGACACATCTAGGAGTTCACTACCCCTCTTACGCTTCACTGCAGCATCAGTAATTGATCTACCTGGTGTGGGAATAGAACACTCACCTTTTTGTACTTCTTTTTATTACTTCCTGGACTTCTGCATCCAACACCAACTTTCCTTAGGTACCTTATTTCCATATCTGGTACAGCATATATCTGTTCTTCATTCTTCACACATGTTTCTTTGAGAACTTGCCACTCTGCTTTGACCTGACTATTTCTTCTTCCTGAGGTGCTAGTGCCCTGAGTATTTCCTTTAACTCTTATGTTTCACTCCAGTTAACTTCTAGGTCTTTAGCTTAATCTTGTTAACCGTAAAATCTTCTATCACCACTGCTTGCGATTGTGACCACCAGTGGTTTATGTTGATATTGACTATTTCTTTCTTATGTTGATACTATTTCTTTTGAGGTGACTATGCAATATCTGATTCTACTTCAATTCCCTTTCCTTACTAAGAGGAAATTTATCTGTGTTACATGTTGACTGTCTCTCCTGCTTATTTGAGTATTGGCCACTAGCAAACCATTTATCAGACAGAAGTCTAGAATGACCCTTCCTTCTTTATTCCTGTTTCTTCACCCATATGGACCATAGCAGTCTCATATTCTATTCAGTCTGTCCTGATATGAGCATTGAGGTCACACATTATCAACATCAACTCATGGCAACCTGCACCTGATGTCTGAATGCACTTCTTTCCTTGACATTATAACCCTGTTATGGAACATAGACAGAAATTGCAAATACTATCTTATATTTACAGTACAGTTTGATTGCCATGAGTCAATCATTAATTCTGATGACATCTCTCACTGTCTAATGAAGATTCTTCTTCATTACACTTTCCATGCAATTTCTGGTCAGTTCCCACCTGATTAATAAAGTTTGGATCCAAAGTCAAATGGCTATGCTGCATTATCCTTCCACTTTGTCTCCGGGATACACAGAGTGTGAAATGAATAGAATAACAAATAAGTAGAATATTCCACTAAATTTTGAGCCAAGAAATTATCTGTTACATACAGTAGTTAAAGATAGACAGCAAATAATTAGCTAGTTATTAGTTCCAAAACCTTTTCGAGCACTAAGAGAATACCATGTAATGTTATTAGAAATTGACATTTTTTTGAATGAATTGTTACTTCCTGTAGCTCTCATGCCTAGTTTGTCTAACAGTGTAGTTATTGAACAAGGATTTTCCTCAGTTAAAAGTATTATGGAAGTTACAAGCTGAAAACAATTCAACCTGACATGCTATCAGAAGCATATAACTTTAATAAGGAGAAAACTGGTGGACTTTTAGACACAGTTAATATTTTAGTCTCTCTGGAAGAGTCTTATCAAAAGACTCCTTTTAAAATATTAAAGTTATTCAGTCCAGGAACTGAAAGGAGAGTGTGAGTTGTGCTAAATGACCTCAGATGTTTGAGTGATAAAAGTAGGCAGTGTAGAAACTGACAGAGAAAAGTCCTTAGTTAAGAAAACACAGAGGAAAGGTCAAGTAGTGATTAATGAAGGGACAAATGGGTCTCATACTCACAGAAAAGAAAAACAAAACTGAATAAAATCTTAAGATTCACCCAACTTTACCAAGGCAAAGAGTCAGTTAGAAAAAGTAGAAAGAAATTATGGAAAAAGCAGGAATAATCATTCTTGGGGATAAAAAAAAAATGAAAACATTCAGTACCCATGGTAGAAGAAAATTATTTGTGTTAGATGAATTCTATAGCATATGAACTCAAGTGAGAGTACTGAATAACATTTTGGAAAATAATGAATTGGCTAACTTTCAGATAAACCGAAAGTGAGGAAAAAATAACTAGACTGCTCTAGCCGAAATACGTAAAATAAATTCAATGAGCCACAGTAAATAAAAGGTTTAGCGCTTTTGTTCCACACAATTGGAACTTCATCACAACACTTCATACAATCTGCTCACTAATTTTATACTTAAATAAATCAATTAAAAACTTTCCTGAAGTCATGTCACATGACATCTCTAAAATCTTTACATAATAGTTTAACATAATAATAACACATTATAAATACTCCATTTCAGGTCATTATTCATATCTCATAATTTTTCAATTTTAAAATGTTAAAATTTTAAAATAGGGGCTATTGTACAACCTTCATTTAACCCTGGTGAAGACATGGCATCTGATCTAATTTGCTATCTTAATTCTTGTACATTAAGATGCATTTTAAAACTGAAAAATTATGAGATATGAATAAAGACCTGAAATACACATACTATTTGTAATATGTTATTATTATGATAAACTATTATGTAAAGATTTTAGAGATGTCATGTGACTTCAAGAAGGTCTTTAATTGGTTTAAGTACAAAATTGGTGACTGAATTGTATGCAGTGCTGTGATGAAGTTCCTATTGTGCGGAACAAAAGCGCTAAACCTTTTATTTGCTGTGGCTCATTAAATTTATTTTACATATTTCGGCTCGAACAGTCTGGTTGTTTTTTCCTTCTTTTTGGTTTGTGTGACTTGGCCATGGTAGCTTTTAGATAACAAATATCAGTTGCTTGAAAGCTCAGTGAGCTATAGAGTGATTAAAATAGCTGATGGCTAACAAAAAACAAAAAGAAAATTACCACTAGGTACTCTTACCTTGAGTTAAGAAATGACCTGCTATATGAGACAGCCAATGAGAAGGAACAGATACTAAACCAGTTATTAGTTTCAAAACCTCTTAGAACAGTGTGTATGAAATTAGCACACAATATAAATCAAATTTGCCTCGTATAATGAAGGACACAGAGGACTTTTAGGCATCCTGCTCGGAGTAACAAAGATTTACCTGACTCAACCCAGAATTTAAGAATGATACCTTTCTTCGTTTTACAGGTCCCTTTTGAACAAATGACAATGTGCATTGTGGGTCCACTTGTAAAGATGAATAATGGGCATCAATATAGCCCCTTGTTTGAAATGCATGCATTCTTTCTTCCTTAGGTTTGATTCCCACATTGGTCAACTAATGTTTTACAGTGTGCAATTCCAGAAGGTCATGTGCTAAGTTATCCTATTTAACCTCCAGAACACCAGAGATAACAGTCCAAGCCATTGAACCTGTCAGTGGTGACCATCTGAAAAAGTGGAAATAGGTTGTTCATCACACATGGCAAATTTTACTGCCATGTTTCACACCTTCATTGCTGTTTGATAAAATACCTTCCTCTTTGTTTGCAAATGCCACTCTGTGCTTTCCATCATGCAAATGCAGTTGGCATAGTTGTGTGTGTTTGCACACTAGCTGTTAACTGCAAGATTGTAATTTGCTGCCAATTCAGAATTAGATTTGCTGCTTGACTTCTGCAGGCATGGCTAGTGTGAGAGATGATGGTGCTAGATTTAAAGCTCAGAGGTGAGGTGTTGAGGAGACCAGGACTTTTTTGGCACTCCTCATGAAGTGCTACAGGTGCTGACTACTGCAGGGGGACTATACTGATTTTCAGAATAAGACTTAGGCTTGGAACAGATTAGTCAAGACTGTCTCTAGTGCAACTGGCATCCCACGCACTGGAAAGAATTGTTGTCACCACTATAGTGACCTGAAACAGCACAAGAAGGACCTCCTTAGCCAATGGGAAGATAAGTTTAGAACCTTTGACATCCATTAGTTGTGTAAATATACTGACCAATCTGTATTAAATTATGTAGGGTACATGACCCGTCTAACACTGTTATTCAATATACTTTCATGTCTCTTCTTCTGTGTTGTACAGTTGCTGAAGAAATTACAGAAAACTGGGAGGTATACCAGTAGAGGTTAACTCACCACAGAGAACCATGGGATAGGTATGCATCAGGTCCTACTGTATGCCTAATAAATATCATAACTGTATGCAATATGGCAATATTAAATAAATACTTGTATTTATGATATCATAACAGTGCAATTGATTAATAGTACAACAGCGTAAGACCTTCCAGTCATACCTGGATGTGGCAAAGGTGTAGAGACTGGATAATCATAACCATGTATTTTCTGAAATTATATAGTCATGTGATATGCCATAGATCTAATCCTCTCTCTTTTTGTCTCAGCCCATCCCTTCTGTGGAGTGTTGACATGAATCAGTTCTCTGAAGATTCCTTTTAGCTAATAGCATCAAGGGTTCAATTCCAGGTATATGGCACTTTATTATTTCTTACTGTGATGTTGTACTTCTATGATATGTTTCATGACACATAGTTTACCTTTTTACCCAGATATGCATTTGACAGCACATCCATGACCATATGAAAGGTTTAGTATGCCACCCTTATTATATTTATAAACTCATAAACGGTAACAGGAACACAAGTAGGCTTCACAAATCTCCAAAGACCAAAAACCAGAAACGAAGAAACTTGATTAGAAAATAACTCGAGGCTTCCAGTAAAACATAAACGAACGTTCTTTATTTGGTACAGTTAGCGCTTTCACCTTATCGGCTTCATCAGACTGCATTTAAAACCAAACTTCACAGTCATTTATATAGCACACTCAATTAACCCCTATAATTGCACATTCACGTCCATTTAAAACCTAATAAACTAATCAGCAAATCAGACGCAAGAAAACTTAATGCAGAAGAAGAATAAAAATGTAGCAGAAGACATATTTTAAAAACCTATCATAAAACTTTAAAATATAACATATATTATTTGTCTATGCACACATATCTCAGAGACAATATTGAGGGGATATGAGTTGCCCATTAGCATGGGTGAATATGACAAAAACCTAAGATATCCATTGTTGATATATGAAAAAATGATTTAATAAACATGGAAACAGATACAGCTGTATATATCAATATAAAATCAAATATCTAAGAAAAAGCCTTAATGTTTCCAACTTTCTTTCCAACATTTTATTTTAGAAAATAGTTGGGGCTGAGTCAGGAGATAGCTCTGTATGGCTGTCTTCTAAGAGCTGTATGGCTTGGGTTAAGTAGGGAATGAGTCCCTGAAAATGAGCATCAATGTGGAAAGAAAAAAGTAGAAACACAACTAGGCTGAGTAATCTCTGTGTTTAAGAGACAGGAGGACTCATTGGGTCTCTATGGTTATACTTGTATAAAGTCATACTTAGTTAAAATCACTCCCAGTTCTAATTATAAGTTTTGCATAAAGGAAATCATTAGGAAATCTTTGGTAAAAAATGTTGAACACACCATTTCAACTGTATCTGAATGGTCATTTATTAAAGAAAAATAAAACTGCTTCCTTGCTTGACTTGAGATTTAAATTTGAAATTCAACACATGAATATCTGGACACTAGCCAAGAAATAAAGGGATAAAACCCTGACTTTGGCCCAGATGAAGTGGGCTCGATTGGCGGCTTAGGCATCCAAGGTGCTGACAGGGAGGGAGGGGGTATGGTGTAAATTGCATTCATCCAGGCATTCCCTGCTGGAATGCATGGAACAAAGAGGGGAGTAGCCCTCAGGCATAACAGGCAAACTTGCAGGAGGATACCAAGATGTAAGTCAAAAATGAAAAAAAATCACCCGGTGGAAGCAGTCAGTAGCATGGACTCTGCAGTTACCCTTAGGTTCCACATAAGTTCCAAACTTAGAAACGAGGGCATTAGATGAAGCTGATTGATCTGACAATGGATACGGGTTCTGTGATAGCCAGAAAGAATGAAGCAGAAGGGGAACAAAGAAATTATTATCTGGTAATTCAGAACTGAGATTAGAGATAAAAGTAAGATGATGTGCATGCAGTACTCAGAATCCACATCCCCTACTTGTAATGATAATGCACCAAATGTATACATATATATTAAGGGATGAGTTTTTTAGCAATTTATTTGTGAAAATTATAAAGCAATATTAATGACTTTTCACGTGGAAATGGCAGCTTGATTTTTATTCATTTTCTGTTTTACAGGGGTCTTCCAGAAACAAAACTGCTTGCGCAGAGCTATTGCCACAAAAGTTGGAAAAATTCTGGTTTCTATAAATTATCTAATTTATTTGACTTAAGTGATGTATGTTTGCACTAATACTGTACATGAGTCTTCAAGCTTTGACAAGTTTTACTTGATAATCATCATAAAAAATGAATTGTTTGCATACCTTCATAGTTTTGATGAGTGATTATAATAAGTTAGATCTGCGACAGTCAGATAATAAACTGAAACTGTTTCTTTGTTATTGCAGCCAAAGCAAGTGTCAAATGTCCAAGATTTTTACAAAAGTGATCAATGAAACAAAAGATTTACAGTGAAAAAACACCCAGAGTTTATTTTACTTACAACCAGAAAAGGTAGTAAGTGTGCAAATCCCATTTCACAAACACTCAAGTAAAACAAGAAGGTGTTGTGAAACCATTGGATACAACTTAAGATATTACAGTCTTTAGACCCAACAGTACCACTGTTTTAGATACAATAAGAGTGCAAATAAAAAGGTGATATGAGTAAAAAAAGAAGATACACAATAGAAGGTTCATAATAAATATTCTTTTTTTTTTTTTGATAGTCAGTTTAAAGATTTATGGAATGAGCCTTTCTCTGAATGAAGCAATAGCAATAAAGGTATAGCATCACCAACAGCAACAGAATTTAAGAATGATTAAGACAGAGAGAGAGGGCAGAGCCATTGTAGGGAGAAAAATGAAATGAAGACCAGTATGGACAGATATACAGTTTATGCAGGAAGCAGTGAATTGGTCAGATTGGGATGGCCAGGAGGCCAGTATCTATTACCATAATTTTATTTATATGTACTTAGCAGTACTTAGCAACAGATAAGCATTTTCCATATTCTTCATGTGGTGTTTTATATTTGTCATTAAAAGAATGTATTGATCTGTGCAGTAACTCATACAACCTCTTTTTATGCTGCGTTCTCTTTCTATTTCCAGGAAATTAGAAACACAGCTGCAGTGTTACATTTCTTTGCTTATATTAATACAATCTGCTCAGTGGAAGACATAAAATGCACCTGTCTAAATTAGTCACAAAAACATTTCATTAAATCATACTGTTGCATATATTAATCATCTGAATTGTAAGAACCCACATTTACAAGTCCCATAATGTGAAGACTGAATGGCAAAAAATCCAAACTTATATATATATATATATATATATATATATATATATATATATATATATATATATATATATATTGTCTGAAATTGGTATTTCTTGGAATATTCCCTTTTCTCTAAGGCATGCCAGTCTCAGACTTAATATAGAAACATTTTTTTTTGGGGGGGGGGGGGTCTTACCAATTGACAAAAAAAAAGTTTAAAGAAGATGAATGTTTAACATTCACTCTTTTCCTGCATTTGATTTATTTTCAGTGTTTAAGAATTCAGCATTTCTAGTCCCAACATTTCATTAGGCAGCCATGCCATTCTATACAGACAAGCCATGTGAGCTTTTTAAGATTGCAATTCACTAAATTCACTGTGTTTCCACATATTACAATTTTAGTTATAGTAAAGGACAGCTTCATTTATTTATCACTACATGTTAATAATAATGCAATGTTCTTCTACCTTCACAACAAAAATGGGAGATTATTGATTGATTCAATATTTGTCAGCTTGATAAGACATGATCGACATACCACACTGCTTTGCCAGGGATGGTCTGCATTTGTCCCCAGTAGGCTTTCAGATATTGGTAGGTAATTCCAACCTGATAAATCTTCCAACATAGTAAATTCTTTGCAAGAGAAACTAAAGGTGTTACTGCTCAGTGCTAGGAGTCTCAACAAGAAGCTCCATTCCCTGGATGTGCTCCTCACCCTGCAGTGTGTTGATACCTATGCAGTTACTGAGACATTGTTTAAAGCCACAGAAGGCACCCTCACCATAATGCCTGCCACTCATTTAGACCAGCTACTTTACAAGAAAGGACAAGAGATGGAGGTGAATCAATTTACATAAAAAGTAAGCACACTTCAAGACTAATCAAACACTATAACACACATGAGCTACACCATGTCCAACTAACCTAAAGTCCAATACAATATCCTTGCTAGATATAGGTCCCCATCTATGACCCAGGATAACCATACCACATACTTTAATGTACTGGAATCACTCACAATTTAGCCCAACATCATATTCATGGGTGATTTCAACTATACTACCATAAACTGGAATACACACATAACCACCAACATGCAGGCTCATTGTCAATGCAAACACACTGGACCAGTTAGTCTGCACATCTAGATGGGGTGCAAATATCTTGGATTTGCTGCTCACAAATATGTGAGAATGTTGAGCCCCCCCCCCCCCCTTGTGTGATGTCTTCACTGGGCAGATCAGATCACATAGAGGGTCACCCTTGAAATAAATATAAAGGCTGAACTCTCAGAAAATCTCAAAACCTTTTTAGAACTTTTTCAAGGCTAAGCATCTCCTATTAAGTGATGACATAGCTAAATTCTAAGCCCGCCCCACTAACTCAGAGAATACAGTGGCCTATGTGAAAGTGTTTACAGAAACCCTGTACAAGCATGTAAATAACCACATAGAAACAGCAGTACCAAACCAAAATAAACTTAGGACAAACTTCAAAAACAAGACCCCTTGGTGGACCCCCCAGTATAAACTGATTGTATAACAAAAGAAAGAAAACCCTCCTGAAAATAGGAAGGTTATACCCAAAAGACAAAATAAATAAATAAATAAATAAAAATACTCCCTCATCAGTCTCAGCATGCAACTCAGGGGACTAATCAAGTCCTCCAAAGCCAACTTTGAGGAAAAAACAGCCTCCCAGGGTAAGCATAGCCATGACATTTTCAGTTATGTACTCAAACTTAAAGGAAACACCCAACAATGTGTTTTACTAATAGAAAATGGAGCTTCCTATACTAAAATGTGGGATATAGCAAATTCTCTGGCTTATTACCAAACTGCAGTTTCACCTTATCACCCCTTGTTCTCCCTATAGTAAATACCCTCTACAATTTCTCTCCCAGTTATCACCAAAGAGCAGGTCCTTACTGCACTCTCCATAGATAAAAAGCACTGCATCAGTAGGTCCCAATAATATCCTAGGATACCTCCTAAATAGCTTGAAATATGACCTGTCAAACTACTAGAGTCTCTAGTCAACCACAGCCTCCAGACAGGCTTCACCCCTAGTGAGTGAAGAACTCCAATATTCATCCGTCTACACAAAGGCAGACCATCAACAGACCCAGGGAACTACAGACCCATATGTTTGACTAGTCTTATATGCAAGGTCATGGAAAGAAATATATTTGCCTGATAAACAAAGATATAGGAAATCTTCAAATACTGGTCCCATCCCAGTTCGGTTTTGTCAAAGACAGATCATGCCTACTAAACTTGATAGCCTTCTTCAAGAAGGTTATGGGAACCATGGATGATGGTTCAATATGGTGCATACTGCCGACCTTGACCTACCAAAGGCATTTGACATGATAACACACTTGGGTATTACAGACAAACGCACAAAGGCTTAAATCCCTATGTCAACTGATGGATAGCCAAATGAGCCACAGATAGGACACATGAAGTTAGGGTGGGGGAATCTACCTCCACCAAGTGGATTGTTACTAGTGGTGCCCCACAAGGCTCAGTACTAGGACCTCTCTTGTTTGGAATATTCTTTTCTGAAGTCAAGGTAAATGTAAAGGGCCTTTGGGTGACCAAATTTGCTGATGAATGCAAGCTGTATGCAATCACTGAATCTCCCAAAGATGTAGATATTCCCCAGGAGGGTCTGACACAGTTTAATTAGATAAGTATTTAGCCTGCCAGTTGATTCCTAATATGCCATACATCTTATATATATGTATAACACTGAAAATAGGACAACTTTAAACTTAAATAAATAGGATAGTTTTAGGTTATTTAATTTCATAGTAATTTGTACTGTCACAAGTTTAAATATATCCAAATGGTTCATGTGTTATTTTTGTGGTTTTCATTATCATATCATTATATATCTTACATTATACTGTTTACTTAATCACAATTTATCATATTTATCTTGATAATTTGATTCTTAGATTACCCATTAACTCCCAATATACAGTAGTTTTTTGCAGTCGGTAGTAGTATTGATTAGCAACACATCCAGGGCTTATCAATGGTCTATTTCATCATTTTATATCAAAATATTTAAATTCTAAAGTCTACATTTTATTAAAACTAGCAATACGCTTGTTTATCAGATATGTAACATTTATTTATTTATATGTTTTCCAACAGGTTTCAGAGTTTTCCTTGATCGATATTATGTTTTTAAATGTTTTTAAATGTATCTGATGTCATTTCCACACATTTTCATAATAGATGAATGGGTATTTAAGGGGTGGTGACTGAGTGACTTTCTTTCCGTTTCTTTTCTGGAGTTTCTGAAGAAGTTGGTGTATTATAACCGACGAAAGGCTTGTGAGAAGCTTAAACTCAATAAAGCTTGTATTTCCTTTATTTTGGCGTTTTGGATATTCATTTCGTAGTTCTCGAGGTGCGGAGGAGTGTTGTGCATCAAATCAAATTTTCTTTACAGACAAATAACTGGTGTCAGAACCATGGCCTAAAACTCAATGTAAAAATGCATAATTATAACCTTTGAGAAGATTACCACTCTTGCAAATTATGATATTCTGTGTGCCAATAAAATTCAAACAGAGTAACTAACCTACACATACACATACACACATACACACATTATATATATATATATATATATATATATATATATATATATATATATATATATATATATATATGTAAATATATACATATAGACACACAAATGTATGCATACACACACACGTTAGCTAAATGGACTGTATCTGTGTAAAAGTCTAAACAAACTGCATGTATTATGACTGATGTTTGACAACAAGTCATTTCAGTTTTGGAAATGCTTTATTTTCAACAATACTTCAATGCAGTTCTGAAAATACATGTACATTTTTGTTTATAATTTGGACCAGAAAGCCAGAGGATATTGTGTATTGTATTACTCTGGTTTGTACAAGCCCTTGTTTGTCATAGCACATCAGAATTGCACATCACTGTCAATAATCTGTTTATGAGAAGGTACAGGTGGAATGCCTGATAGTGTAAGTGCAGGTTATGAACACTGTTCTGCTGTTTAACTAGTATGTTTAGTGTAGTTCCATAGGTTTCTCAGTTTATAAATAAGTACTAGGCTAACTGCCATTGGGGGGGGGGGGCATTTTAAGCCTAGCCACTTTCCCTTTTGTGCTCATATTAACCTATCCCATTTTGATAGAGACTGGCCTTACTGATCCCATGGTAGATAATTATATATTACCCCTATTGAGAATAAATGGGATCTTGTCATAGATAATTTGAAGGGCAACTCTGCATGTAGTAAAGCATTTAGGGGTTACCTTTGTCTATCAGTAGTACTGGGGATGGTCCTGAGGTAAATTTTCTGTTTCCCATCCGTAGGTTCTACCTGCACCTCAATAAGATGAGAGAAATGAGTGATGACAAGAGGGTACATATGTGTGTGTCATAATTAAGTATAATTTTGAGTCCTTTTAAAATGCAGAGCAATTAAGTCTCATGAACACCAAAACTGTAAAATATAGCTCAGTGGAAACCTGTTTCACTTTGACTTTCTAGTAGTAAAGTTACAGTTTGCTGCATATTTATGCCTTTCCAAAATATGTTAAAATAGATTAAACTTATTCAGGAAGAGGAGGCTTTAGCATTTCATAGCAAAAGATGCATTATGTTTTCTCAAGAAAATGGAGGCAAACTCACTGCTTAACAAAACACTGGAATTCATTTGCAGAGCCAAACATTTGTGCTGAGTCATATATTTGTACATGTCGCCACACTACATCTGGTACATTTGGAAGAAACAAGCTTTTTCTGTTGCAGTCCCTACATTTAGATGTACACTCTATACTGCTACATACTGAAAGCTAAAACTCTATCAGTACAAAAGACAGATCTGGCACAGTAACAGTTGATTGAAACAATTCATATACCAAATTCCATGTGGTATGATAAGCACGGTGTGCATTGCTTAACATAAAAACATATCTCATTGGTCTGCACTTCAAGAAAGATGCATAAGCCAACCATATTGTAACTGATCTTAACAAAAACAAATTGCCACCACCAGTAATTGCAATGACTTTTAGAGCTGCATCAGATAGTTTCCTACACAAAAAGGCACCTTACTTCAACTGCAGGTGGTTAACACATTGGTAAATTTGTATGAATGTCTTCTTTCATTTGCAGGTGGCTAACATCCAGTTGGTTTATCTGTCTGTTTTGTTGATGTCTTCCAGTGCCATCTTTCATTGCCAGTGATTCACCCTGAAACCTTTAAGCAACATGACAGCATATCCACTCCTCTATACATTAAAGTGTCAGCCACATCCTTCTCTACTAGCTGACAACCTGAGAAGATGGATGCTTGGAATCAGTTACGTGATCCTTCAAGACTGCCATTGCCTTGTAATTCTCAACTTCTGCTGGGTATTGTACATGTTGATATGCTGAAGATTTAAGTAACTCATCCCCTTCAGCAATTGCCAAATAGCACATCTGAAATAGCAGTGTCAGACAGTGCTTTGCCCTTTTACATTCATCCTCTTCTCATGCATATGTAAGTAGCCATCCATGACCAAAATTACATATTCAGATGCCACTTCAGGAATATTCTGTATAATCTGTCTACACTCAGCGATTGGCAGTCATATGGAATACCATCTTCTATACACTATTTAAATACTAAGAGTGCCCATACCTCAAAGATGACAGCCAATAAAAAGAAAGTATTCAAAACCTGGAAGTACAATACTTCATTTAATCCTATTGTTCAGTGTTTCATAAGTATACATATGCTTTCCAGTATGTCCAGTATTCAATTCCAAGTAAAACATTTATACAACATTTCCTTGTATATATATTATGTTTACACACTGTCCACATATGTAACCACTTGGATCTTCTGGTAAGTCAGTACAGTGCACATTTAATAGCAATGCCATGTTTAATTGTGATAATGTGAAAAGATGGAAATGTCAAATTTATGTTTTTGTCTGCAATATTATTTTACATTAGTTCAGTAATGTATTTCTGTAGAAATATAGCATTTTACATCCTCAGAGCTAAGGAATGTATACTAGTACTGCACATTAACATAGCCATATTTATTCCAATAACACAAACACATTTTGAATCGAATTTCACAAATTATTCAAACTATGTTATCACACTGCAATACAGCATTATCTCAACCAATAATGCACTGAACGTTCATCTGAGCAAGCACTTCAAATATAATTCAGCATTACTATTACATATGATATAGTGCATCTCAATATGCATATCACCCTTATTATATATGTATCTGTCTCTCTCTGTCTCTTTTGTTCCAAAAAACTACAGGCTTTTAAATGCATCCAGGAAGTTGTTTTACTGTTTCTGAAGAAGATCCTATAGTTTTTGGAATGAAAGTGCTAAAACAGGATTCTCTGATAATGGCATACCTTGGAGAAAAGGGAAAATTTCAAGAAATGACAATTTCAGACTTAATATATATAAGTATGGACTTTTGGCCATTTAGTCTCCACATTACAGTACTCACAGATGTGGGTCCTGACCATTCAGATGGTTTCATTGGATGGTGTGCTGTGGTAAAATGGACTGATTTTAAGAATAATTTAGACAGGGGTGCATTAACCCTTCTACAGAACATATTTTATAATATAAGCAAAGAAATGAAACACTGCAATTATGTCCTTAATATCCAGGAACAAGAAACAGAACCCAACATATGAAAGGGATATAAGGGTTGCTGCACAGATCAATACAACTTGTTAATGACAAATTAAAAACATCATGTGAAGAATATGGATAATGCTTAATCTGTTGCTGCATACATGCTATTATGTGTATATTAAATCTGTATATCTACCTATATGTCTCTGTGTTCTGAAGTTCTGATACTTTACAGAGTAGACATGCATGCAATGCATTCTAAAGTTTTGAAATTATTTTAAATATGTTTAAATGCTGACTTTTAAATTAATTCTAGTCAGATGAAGTTTCTGTGAGAAAGTGATGGGTGAAAGCACTAACTTGGGGAAAAATAAACCTTCGTCCTTCACTAATGCAGATAGTGCGTTATTTTCTAGCATATATGAGTGATAGCCATCTTTACTGTTATCAGATGTCACTAATACAAACTTAGAAACTGCCATGGGCATCTTATAGTTTGGATATTACTACACAATTTTTTTCTGATTAACTTTAAAGCCAAGGTCCTGACTATAATCACATCTGTCTGCATGACAGTTGGATGTATTGCCTTACTCAAGAGAGAACAAGTTTTCTTTCTTTTATTTTTTTTTTTTGACGAGGCATATCCTATCCAGTGATACTGCCAGATTTACATTCCTTGCATTCTACAATGTCATGTGATCTTGGATAATTGTTGTGTTTGCTGATGAGAATGTTTTTCAGATACTGAAGTAAGGCCTTTGTCCATGCCATTTTAAAAGGCTTTCATCTAGTCGTCTGAGATTATATTTTTTCTATTTGTTTCTGATGTAAGTCAATAACATTCTTTCCGATGCATTTTCCTGTAGCACTGACACAAAACAAGTATACCACCTAGTGTATTACATCTCCAGACTGTCCTTTATACTCCTGGTTAAGTATCTAAGGAATGTGTCTTATCAAACATTTAGTAGCTGAAGTACTCTTGATTATATCACTGTTTTATATAAATGACATTCTCTCAATCTTTAATTCACCCCTTTTTCCATTAACTAAGTCCACTAAGTAATTAATGAGAATTCTTGGCTTTCAGATTACAAACTTAATAAAAGTGCAACCTGTTCCTATTCACTCTGTAAAATCATTTTGGTGCCAGGTGTTATCACATGGCTAACAGGATGATTTAAGTACTTGGGCATCCATGTTAACTATATTATTTTGGAAAAAGTTCTATTTGTCACAGTCAAAGTCTATGTTCTAACAGATCTAGGCAAATAGTTAGGTAGGGTTAATGTAATCAGGATCACAACAATACCAATGCTAGATTACCTCTCCATGTATTGACAACAAGACTTACACCAGCTGTTTCCTTCCTTTTGTTCCATTTTTTCCAGATGTTTGGCATGACAGTATTTGCATAGTTTGTTTAACATCATTAGTCTCCCCCTTGTATTGGACAAAAATCCAGTTTTCCATTTCAGATGTGTACTAAATTACTTATTTTTCGTGATGGATAACTACTGCATCCTGGCGTGACTCTGAATATACACTTTTGACCAACCATTACACAACATCAAGGCTCTACCCTTTTTATCTGAAGTTCATATAAGAACCCAAAAGAACACTCACCTCTTGTACAATAATCTGCAAATCTGGAGCCATTCCAATAATTCTCTTAATGCCAGTGCCCCTTTAAGACTCTCCTCATTGTTCAGTACATATATAATCAGATACAAGCTAAGCTGAAAAGAAACATACACACAGTATCCGTACTATTACCACATGGATTATTGCTCGAATGGGGTGTTTTATACAGTCATCTTGGTGCCCTGTAGAGAATTGCCCTTACTATGTATCATCTTTGCTAGAACATACTGCTAACATCAGTCTTGCCCTCCAGCAGGTCTTCTATTGGATTGGTTACTGAACATCATAGTCATCATGGTTATTACTTCAGATATGATTTTCTACCAGATATGTGTGGCACTCATCTCTAGAAAACCATTAACCTTATGTTTTAGACACTAAATGCCTGTCAGTCACTGGATATTCCTGCATTGGGCTGACCTCTGGTCTTTAGTTTGATCTGCTACTTCCTAAGTTTCTATTCAGTCCATTTTGTAATCTAGCAGAATGCATATTTATCACCTGCTTTCATTAAGAAAGTTATTCTATGAAAACATTTCTTTGCCAATAGATTTGGGTGGATTTGTTATAATGGTTAAGGCCTTTACCCCATAGGTACAAAGTACATGGTTTGTTTCTGACTTTTTATTACTGGCTAGGCTTAAAATGGTCCTTTAGGTCAATTAGCCCAATATTCACCTGTAAACTTTGTTTTGTAACTTACAACTCATGCTCTACCCTAAAATAACAAACTACGTTTCCCCCCCCCAAATCTCTCTCTCATGAAACCACAAAATTTAAAGTCTTCTCTCTTGATAAATCAACCATTGAAGTCACTTCTCATAGCAAATTATTATAGATGATAGTGTATGATAATCTTAACTTCAACCTGTATATAACAAATTATATTAAAAAAATCATCAAAAACTAAGTATTCTTTATAAAGCCAAAAACTTTTCTCACCGACACAACTAAAGCTAGAATTGCCATTACTTATCTCCTCCCCACACTTTTTTATAGTGCTCCCATCCTTATTAACCTTCAGGCATCACAGAAATTAAAACTTGAACAATGCTATAACAAAGTTGCTAAATTTGCAGCAAATATCACATATAGAACCCACTGCTGTAAAGCACTAAAAAGTCTAAATTGGTTAGAACTACCCCATCAACTAGCATATACACAGCTTCTTAACATCTATAAAATTATTCAGAATCCATCTGCTTGTCAAGCACTAAATACCGTTCTACACAACTATGTTCCTAGTTGGTCATGATCCAGTGATCAAAAACTCCTATCTGTCCACAAACCTATTGAATCTGCTGGGCATTGTCTGTACTTGTACTATGTTACTAAGGCCTAAAACTTCTTATATCTGCCCATCAGGTCAATATTCTCCCTCCCATCCTTCAAAACCATTCTGAAAGACTTCCTAGCAAAAAACTCGTTCTGTTCTTGCTCAAAATCAGGATAAGCTATATCCCTGAATGTGGACAAATACCTATTCCTACCTACATCTCCTTACTCTCCCTTCTTCATTCACTTCCTTACTTTTATCATCTTCTCCCCTCTGACTTTCTCTCTAAATATACCATACCTGTTTTCACTCACTTTGTATTGCAATTCCTGTTTGTATTATACAAACTTACCTTTAATTTGTCTATCAAAAATGTATCTATTAAATCGTTGTCATATAACTTGCGTCTATTCTTAACCAATGGTTTCATATTATGTCTAATTTGGTGTAATAAACTGTTTTTTGTATTATTTTTAAAGACTGTAAAATTATTATTCTTAAAATCTTTTGAAATACTTTGAAGCTTTTTCCCTGGGTTTCCACTGAGAATGGGTTCTTACCCAGTCAGAATTTCCTGGTAATCAAATGTCAAATAAATAAATAATTTGCTTATGTAACAAAACTGGTGAAGAACTACCTGAAATCTTAACACAGTATGGTTCATACCTCTCAATTGTCCAGAGTTTTGAAGGAAGAATATCTAAATTTTAGACTCATATTTTTGGTCTGTTTCTCATAACATTTGTGGTTTTCTGTCAAATTATTGAGGCTTTAAGTCACAAAATAATGACAGGTTTTTGAGTTAAAGACTTTATATCCTTCAGAAAATCCATGCTAAGACAACACCTCTTATCCCAGCAACTTTCTAATTGTATAAGAGCAATATTTAAAAATTGTGCCTATTTTACGGTCTTTGTCCCCCTGTTATTTTTGCCTTTGTCGAGATTTCTTGTGCTAAGATGTTGAGAGATATGGCATGGTCCTATTCTGGGTAAACATTCATGCTCTGGTTTATACTTTTGTAAGTTGTTCCAGCAAAATTATGAAATAAGAAAGTGGACTTGTCCTTTTATATGACATTTCAAAGAGGATCACTGGCACATCCTTATTCTTGCTTACTATCTTCTACTACAGCTCCTCATAGACTGGAAAGCTCAGGAAACTTCATCAATCAAAAATGGGAAAAAGCAAATGGAACTGAATTATATCTCTATGAATGAATTTACATATGATAGTCATCCTAGCAATTTGTTCTGTAGCACGTATACCTCCACTTTTACTTACCTCCAGAAGTTCTTTTATTACTTACCTCTCCATATATTGTGTCAGTGTAATATCTTTACACATCACAGTTGTGTGCACTGAAATTTCGTAATCAGCCTTCTTGTACATATCCAATATGCAGCACATTTGACATACCACGCCTGTTTTTGCCAGGTAAACAAAGTAGTGCCAATCACTGGAAAGACTAATGGGCAAGAGTTTGGGGGGTGGATGGATGTTTTTAATATTGTAAAACACTGTTAGACTTTAGTTTTACATAACTAAAAGCTATCTGTAACAGTTTGTGTATTTTGCTGTAATCATCTGTTACTGCTATTTTTTTAGCAATTACAACCATATAATTCCCTAAACTCATGCATGCTATAGAATTTATGACCTCATATTACTGCTGATATCTGAATGAACATTTTATTATTTGTAATATTAATAGAGAACTTTAAATGATAAAAACAGGCAAGCAACAAATATTAAAAGTTGACTGGTCTTAAAAATGGTCAGCAGAGTCTGCAGGATATTGATTTGTAAGAAATGACTGTTGAGAGTGGATAAAACTAAAGATCACAGATTTAAAGCCATTTCTAATAAAACAGGTTTGAGTAACTATGAATGATATACCTGAAAAGTTGTTTAGAACTGAAAGAGCATGTAGGACATTAGCTGTATCCTTCTCCAAACACAATTATCTAGTGTGGAACTGCTGTATTGGGCTTTTTATTTATACTATGGGAAGAACAAATGTATGCTTAAAGTGCTTGTGAGTGTGTTTGTATGGGTGCACTCAAGTTATATATTTTTTCATTCTTCTGTGAATATGCATGTTACATACGTGTGTGTGTGTGTGTGTGTGTGTGTGTGTGTGTGTGTGTGTGTGTGTGTGTGTGTGTGTGTGTGTGTGTGTGTGTGTGTGTGTGGGCATGTCTGTGCTCGCGTGTGTGTGCTCTTACATGCATGTGAGTGCACATGTGTACACAGGTGTGTGTGTGTGTGTGTGTGTGTGTGTGTGTGTGTGTGTGTGTGTGTGTGTGTGTGTGTGTGTGTGTGTGCGTCCGTACGTGTTTGTGTGTGTGTGTGTGTGTGTGTGTGTGTGTGTGTGTGTGTGTGTGTGTGTGTGTGTCTGTGTGTGTGTCTGTGTGTGTGTGCGTCTGTCTATGTGCACTCATGGCTGTTACTTCAACTCCTCTGTTGATATTTTTGTATGTACTTCGGTTTCCTTCCATCTATCCAATACATGCTGGTTATCTGGCTTTGCTAAACCAGTGTAATTCATGTTCTTTTTTGTGTTTTGGCCAATTTAGTGAGTGTATAGGGGTTTGAGGAGAACCAATGCATTTGCCTAGTTAAGGAATTGCAAACAAGTCTCAAGAATCATTGGCGATGGTATGCTGTACCTAATTTTCAATTTTTAGTGACATATTCAGACAGCAGAGAATGGTTTCTTTTTTTCCTTCTTACAAAAACAGATGTAAAACTGAGACCACTTGAAGAATTTTCTTTAAAAATTGTGTTCTCTCTATTTTTACCATAGGATAGAAAAGGCAAATAACAATTAACTTATTTATGTGACAAAGAAGCCTAAAATTCTCTGTTTTATAAGAGCCATCACTTTGGGCAAAAAGCTTAGGCTCCCATTTGAGGGATGTTTAGGGGGCTTACTCCCAACCTAAAATATTCATTTAGTACAAACTCCATTTGTAATCTTCAAATTATATACTTTCATTTTAGTGGAATGATCAATATTTTTGAAAGACCCTTGCTCCCTAAATTTTGAACCATTGTGTGGTAAACATCCTCACATACTCTTAAAAAGATTCTAACAGGTATAACTTTCCTGTCATTAACTAGAAATGTTGATTGTATTATCTCAAAAGTCACTTTATTAAAAGCACTATTTGCTGGAACTTTTCTTCCTGGGCCCCTGTTAAAAATGGGTTCATGTCTAGTTAGACTTCCTGATAAACAAATGTCCAATAAATAAATAAATAAAACTGCGCTCATCTGAAATTTATGTATGCATTATTTTTCTAATCCTGTAAGCTTCCCTCATTTATTTTATCTATCCACGACAGTTTAACTTTGTCAAGCATTTGTTCTAATTAAATGCTATAATAATATTATCAACACTTATATAACACATGCATTTATTGTGTCGGTTTGTCAGGGCTCGTCTCTATATTACAGATACACACAGTTCAGTATTTAGTCACACACTTATAAATATATAGAAACTTTCCTTGACACAAACTATCAAGGAAGTTAAATTGACCATCCCAGCACACATTAAACAGAACAGAACAATATACAGTATGTAGGTTCTGTATTATTTGTATTTAAGCTGCTATTACACTTGAAAGGAACATAAGTATTATTTCATTAAAATAAGTGGATTTGTTACTGATTTCTTTTCTAGTTATCAATGTGTAAGGGTTTTATGGCACTACATATCATTCTTATATGTGGCTTGATATTATTGAAGAAATGGGATAGTGTGAGAATGAATGGTTTAAAATGAGGTGCACAGTGATGACATCTTCTTGGTGGAGACTGCTGTGTAGTAGTTGGCTCATAATAAGTGCCACCTTAGTAATTAAAATGTCTTGCTGTAATTGTCTGGGGGCTAAAACTTACCATAATCTGCTGCCAATTTAAGTGGATTTTTCATATGCGTTGCATTACCATACTTTACAATTCAGACGCAGCACCACATTTTAATTTCATTCTGTTTCTGTCTCACATACTGCATATTGACGCAATACCTTAGAGAATCAAGAGGTCACATTAGTGCTCATTAGTGGTTTATCTATCCTGCCTCATCTATTTAGTGCTGATAGGTGGGGGTGTAGAAACATGGTGATCTATTTAAGTACAGCAAATGCATTTTATTTGTTACACGCAATTTATGCAGGATAAAACAAACCAATATAAGCATTAGTTAGGAAATGTACCATTTCATACTTGAATAATGCCCCCTACAGGGTGCTGCTTATCCAGAATATCCCACATAGTTATTTATTTAATTTCAAGAACAATATATACTTCCCTAGAAGACTTGCAGTTTTAGAGATACATACGAGTGCAATGGAAAAAGTATCTACATTCTATGGTTTCACAGGTACATTTTTTTCCTCTCTGTGATTAGCTCCTGAAAATGAAGCAGAAGAAAATTGTTCCCTTTGGCTTTTAGTTTTCTTTCTTTGTTTGCCAATAGACAATCATACGCAAATACTCAAATACACATATACACACACACACACACACACACACACACACACACACACACACACACACACACACACACACACACACACACACCACACCACACACACACACACACACACACACACACACACACACACACACACACACACACACACACACACGCGCAAACTTACACACCTACAAGCATACATGGATAGATACACAGATATATGAAAAAAGCTTTGTTAGTGAATAACTGGTTCTTCCTCTAAAGCACAGGAATACGTTTATAATAAAGCATTGACAAGAAGACCACCATGTGGCTACAGTGGTGAGAAAATGCTCACTAGTATGTGGCAACAGTGGTGAGAACATTATTTTATGCTGTGCAACTTATAAGTAAGGGCATGCATGTAAGTCCAAAGAGGTCAGTATCCCCCTGTACTCTGCTCTTATCAAACCAGTCATAGAGTAGAATGCTCCAACAGTTT